>NC_044502.1:1415000-1442500 GCF_902362185.1 Chanos chanos | reverse complement strand
TTTTTTTTTTTTAACATGTGTTCTGCCACGTTCTTGAAGTGTAAAAAAATTGGAATTATCACCTTTTCCAAGAACGAGATTTCTGAGTCGGTCCGGTAGGCAGCTTGTCTTCTCACATGGCGCTATTTGAGTCGGCCCGCGCAGTGTTGTGTTTCAGTGGTGTAACAGATCTGTAAGTGGATGGGGTTTTTGCTAGACGGGGTGTTGACAGGGGGAAGTGCGAGCCGGTTCGTGCAGCCTGTTAGCGGGTGCAGGAGTTTCAGGTTAACAGGCAGGTCGCTATCCATGAGGACGACGCTTCGGTGTCCCGGGGAAAACCCGCTGCGTCAGACAGAACCATGTTTTAATTCACATATCACAGTAAAATCAGCCTCCGTGCATAAAAAAAAATATTTTCCATTTCTCACTGTTTCAGTCGACCAACCAGAATAAAGGAGCCGAGTGTTTCAGCGTGGTTTTATTCACTGTTATCTTTAACTCAAGGCTTATTTTCAAAAAATAAATATGAAAAATATATAATACATTAAAAGATACATAAAAGGAAAATAGGCATTGTAGCATCTTACAAAGTATTTATTACAAACAAGGAATGGTTTCAGCGAATTCGGTTTGTGCGGTAACGTTGCATTGTTCTGTGCCAGTGTGTCAGTTTTAAGGCAGTGGATCAGAAGGCGTCGTCACTACATTCTGAGGTATTACTATTTACAGAGGCCGAGTCTCTCGTGATGCGGGGTCGCGTAGCCAAAAATGCCCGTCCACCCTGACCGCAGACGTTAAACTGCGGCTGAGTGAATGCGCTGCCTCATGCGCCTCTTCTGCAGAAATAAATACCTCAAAGAAACAGACAAAAAACCTCGTCACTTTTATCTACGGATTACAACCACACGAACATGTTAGCTTGGCATCCAGTAAATTTTTCCTCTTAGTTTGCAAAATCCTAGTTTTTAGTGTTTTGGGGGGGGTTTTTGTTTTTTGAATCACGCGATTGTGTGTGTGTGTGTAAGAGAGAGAGAGTTTGTGTCTTTGTGTCACGTGGTGCGCGTTGTACAGTGCGGAATAGGAGAGCACGCAGTATAATACAGCGAAGCGTGAAACAGGAGCAGCGGTGATGTAACAGCGTTTACGGGCAGCGCACCAAAGCGCAACCAGTCAAATGCTGTCGTCTTAGTACAGAATCCTACACTGTACAACAACACAGGTGGAGAACACTCCTCATATCTATGTGTCGAAGCCTCTGTGGCTGAAGTCTAATAAAGCAAATCACCGCACGCAGAAGCGTCGGTCAATCTCTAATGGCCAGACGGTAATGCTGATGCCCGGGAAAGCATGGTTTTTAAAGTTGATCCGCCGCTGTTTGTCGTCGCCTAATGGATATGACCGGGGAAGTGAAGTTATCGTTATGTTAATGGACAGACTGGGTATTAATGGATATTGACCGTCCATTAGATTCATGTAATGGGCTTAAAACGTATTTCAAAGATATGTATACAGTTCAATAATCAGTCAAGAAATTGACCTTTGTATGTTCTGATATTCCGGTGTAAACCGAACATTTGTTTTCTATATTCTTCAAACCGTAATTTAAGTTAAGTGGGGTTTCTGTGAAGCACAGACATCGGCACATCACATCCTAGTGCAAGTCTTAAAATCAGTGGGGCTAAAGAGATGTGTCCGTCATGTGCCGTGTGGCTGGCAGGCAGATCATACAGGCTCGGTAATGGGCCAAGATCCGACCCCCTCCGCGCTGTCCAAGGGAGATGTTTGGAGAGCCCTCCATCAATATTTCAGCCCTGGGTACACCGAGCCTTTAGCGGGAGACTTAAACACCTAGACCGGCCTTAAGTGCCCCGAGCCGGCTTCCTGTTCCCTCACTCATGTTACACACTCCACCGTTTAACAAACTTTCCTACTGCACAAAGACATTTACGAAACCCGAAGCTTGTCCTTACGGGCCTATCAGTTCCGATGTTTTGTGTGGGAAGCAGCGTGGTATGTATGTATGTGTGTGTGTGTGTGCGCACGCGTGTATTAAGGTCTGTCTCTTTGTACACATATGATCGTTCTGTCAGTGTTGCAGTGCTGAAACTACTGTGGACTTAAAATGCTGAAGCTGTTGTGTTGAGTGAAACAGACGCACCGTCAAACGTTGAATGATGTGTGTGTGTGTGTTTGCAGTATCTGAAATGCATTTTCTGGTCAAAAACGTGAGCTGTATAATTGTTGAGTTAGTGTGAATGAAATGGCTCTGTGGAGGAGAGTGTAACCTCTAGCCTCGTTTGAAGGTGATTCTGACAGGGCGCTGAATGCGACGGAATGTATTGGAGAGAATTGAGTCGCTGGCACCACCTGCTGGCTAAAACGAAAAACATCAAAGACTGCCTGGTGCTCCCAATTGAATTGAATACATTTTTTTTTTTTTTATAACTCGGCATAGTTTTCCCTAGTTTTTGCCTCTTGTAGAGAGAGTGTGTTGTTGTGATTTTAATTACTGGAGACTGGTGTTATTTTGACTTTTGTCACAGAGTACTCGCAGGGCCAGTTGTTTTTTGAAAGAACTGTCGTGTAATTTAAAAAAAGAAAAGGAAAAAATTAATGTGTAATAAATTAGACTACCACAAAGTCTTTCTGTTTACACCTGTGACTCTTCGAGAATTCAGCCACTGAAGAGGGTAAAGCATTCCTGTTGAATGTGTAATTTACTGATCTGTTGTGTGTTCCAAAGGGCATGTCCATACACTATAAACCAGAATCTGTTTAAAGACAGAGCCTGACTCAGGTGTCCGTGTCATCTGATAGTGTTGTTGTTGCTGTTTTGGGGCAAACAGCCTGTCAGCGATTGAAGTACCTGCCCTGCATGTCCACCTCAGCACTCGCTGGCAGGTACCACAGCTGCGTTTCAAGCAAGATCGCGCGCACGCACACACACACACGCGCACACACACACACACACTGAGTAAATAACACAATTGCTGTGATCAGCTGGAGTGTGTCATCAGCAGAAACACTAACCCCGTGGCTCTCTGATCACACACCCTCGCATCACGAGGTCCAGAAAACGCTGAGGAAACTGGCTGGGCACGGTGCTGCTTGTTTAAGCAGTCCGAGAAAACACTCTGGCTTTTAGCTTTTCTCTGATGCTGTTTTAGGTCATTCTCCATTCCCCCCCCCACCTACATTTGCTTGTGTTTCAAATGAAGATGACCTGTTGTTTTTCTGTGAAAAGCATAAGAGATTGCTATGAAAACTGGTTGAATCTTCCTGTATGGATAAGGTACTGGTCGAGTGAGGAGTGCTTTTTCTGTTCTTTATTCTCTCTAAAACCCGGTTTCTGTCTGGGTCTCTCTCAGGACGTACCCCATTAAAGACGTTCCCGTGGAAACAGAGGCGCTGACGGAGTGGCTGTATCAGAGGTTCGTGGAGAAGGAGGAGCTTCTGGCCCACTTCTACCAGACAGGTCGGTCCTTCCTCCTCTTCCTCTTCCTCCTCTTCCTCTCTGTCTGACCAGTCTAGCATCACCAGTCTCCCCAGCACACCCACAGTCCACTCAAATTAAGCTGTTACCCAGTTCTTTAAAGGAACCATCTCGCCTTAAACATCAGATACGCTCTAAGACAACCAGGAACCATCTCGCCTTAAACATCACATACGCTCTAAGACAACCAGGTACCATCTCGCCTTAAACATCACATACGCTCTAAGACAACCAGGAACCATCTCGCCCTAAACATCACATACGCTCTAAGACAACCAGGAACCATCTCGCCTTAAACATCAGATACGTTCTAAGACAACCAGGTAAACAGGCAAGAAGGTGATGTTGGGTTTTCATAGCCCAGCACTGTTAGAGAGAACAGAAACCTTTACTGTGGAGGTAGAAAGTCAGCATCTCTGACTCCGTATGTAAACCTTGTACTTGTGCAGTTGTAAGGTTAAATTTTATATCTGTATTTTGGAAACTGAAGAGCATGTAGTACAATGGCTGCATTTTTAAATATGTAACACAACCCCCCTCCTCCTCACGCGTGTGTCTGCAGGAGCCTTCCCTCCCCCAAAAGGCCAGAAGGAAGCCGTTTCCCGGGAGATGACCCTCGACCCTGTGTGGCTGTGTGTTATTCAGTCGCTTGCCTTTGCCTCTGGCTACCTTTGGTACAGCGTTCTCCAGTACGTCTACTGCCTGCTCTTCTGACGGCGCTGCCGCGGGGAAAAGCGCCTGAATGAGGGAGAGGATGGGAGTGCAGTGGGCCAGAGACACTGATCCTGGATCAGTCCCTTAGACCCCATCCCCATAGCACCATCCTGCAGGACGGCAGAATGTACATTTGCTAAGCGGAGGCACTGCAAACCAACATTTTAGTAGCTTTTCTCTCCCTGATCCCCTGCCTACACACACACACACACACACACACTCTCTCTCCGATAGCCACTAATGCTTATATCTGCTTCGAAAACAAAATGTCATGTTTACACACTCAAGCCCACGCACACATGCCACACATTTAAGTGTTTACTCATTCACACGTTTAACCCCCCCCCCCCCCACCCTGAGTAATTTACAATCACCAGTCAGGCTCAGGAATAACCCAGAGATCGGTTAGAACATTTCCTCCGCTCATTTTGAGTTCCTCCTCCTCCTTCTTCTTCTTCTTTTTTTTTTTTTTGATCTGCTTCTGAATCTGTCCTCTCCATTTCACATTACAAAAAAAGAAAAGCTCCCACGAAAACATGAACCTTCCCGAACGGACGACCTTTTTTTCCGTTTACAGAGGAGACGAGGAGATGTGTGAGCGGCAGGTCTCGTCCTCTGCACTACCGTTTTCACGCTGCCCGTACATCACCCCGGAGACGCTCCCTTAACCCCGCTTCCTCTCCAGCTTTCTCTGAGTCCTTCAGAGACGCTCCCTTAACCCCGCTTCCTCTCCATCTTTCTCTGAGTCCTTCAGCTGTGTGCACTGGGCCCTTGTGAGGGTGCAGGCGGTTTTGTGGACTGGCTAAACGGGTGCTCATGTTTACACTGGCTGCCTGTCAGGGCTGATGGAGGTCTCGTATCGTCCGGTGACGCTCCTGGACACGGTTTCCGAGAGAGAGAACCTGCTTTTGACACGGCTGCTGCTCTGGTCTCAAGAGCTAGGCCCCACGAGCCGATAACAGAGCAACTGATGACCTGAGGGACTGTGTGCAAAGTGCAATGTCTGTTAGGGACCCAGTTGTCACAAACACACACACACACACACACACACACACACACACACACACACACACAAACAAACTCTGCGTTTTCAGTGCGTCAGACTCTGGTAATGGAAGAGAAAACGCTGCCCCCTCCCCTGTCCACCTGCACAGTTTTACCTGTAACCAAGCCATATGCTTCATACCTGAGGACAGGGAGTGGAGCCAGACCTTCACAGACAGAACTGTCTGATGCCAGAGCTGTGTGCTGGCTCAGCGTCTTCAGAAACAAAACAAAACAATAATCAAAAAATAGATTTGGCTCTCCAGTTCCAATGTGTCATTACTGTAAATTCAACAGCATAACCTGCCTAACTGAGTGTGTGTGATGGTCTCTTTTTTTTTGTTTCTTTCTTTCTTTCTTTCTTTCTTTTTTTCTTATAGCAATTAATGTCAGGTTGCTCCATGTTATATCAGAGTGTTGGCAAATTACTGTTTAGTAGTCAGGATTTTAATTCATTTTAAATGACTTTTGAATATTGTCGCGATGTTTAATCTTGTACATAATGAAAAGCTGAGGAGGATTCCATGTCGTGCTGACGGCAGCCGTATCTCATTGAAGATGTAATGTTTAAGTTGTTTGTTAGTTTTGAAATATCACACTCAATTAAGAACGAATACAAACGTGTACGTATTGTCACGATTCTAGAAGTTTCTGTCAATGGTCAAGTAATCTGAAGTAGCATCCCCCCGTTTTCCACTGATCTGAAAAGACTGGCTCGAATAAACACGATGTGTCGCACAGGTTGACCGGCGGAACGGCTGGCCAGCGCTCCTCGTGTCATCGGGGTCAGTGAATGTCATTTCAGATGACTGGAAAGGGAGGAGATGAACCCAGTTTTGTCTGTTCCAGATCTCATCCGTCAGACAGAATAATTCAGGACCAGATTGATGCCTGCAGTGTCTAAGATTAGCCTTCGACACTAAGGAAATCAGAATCCGGATTAGCACTGAGCTGTCACTAGCGTGGAGCGTCGGACTAGCGTTGACTCTTTTGTTTTTAATTCTGTTTGACTTTTGACGTAACGTGTTGTGTCTTTCACTGACCAGAGGAAGGCAAAGCTACCAGATCCTAGCCTCATTAACTGTTCTGTCCATGGTGTAAAAATCCCTCCTCCTCGCGTTGAAAGGGAATTCACTTCGGTCCAGTGATCGTTTAGTCGGGAGCGAACTGTGTTTTTGAAGATTAGTAATGGCTAGATGTTGATGGTGGACGGAGGGAGAAAATGTCTGTGGATCATTACGCTGTACCTCCCATACTCCCAAATATAAATCATGCCATTTGTGAAAGTGAACTCTTTTTTTTTTTTTTTTTCATAACAGAAATGTATATATTTGAAGAAGGCCGTTGTAGCTTTAAAGGGAGATGGTAAACGCGTTTAACTTAAAAGAAGCCAGTAAAAAGTGTTGTAACTCTGTGATCGTACATGGAATTTCCTCCCAACGTGAGAGAAACTTTTTTTTTCTACCGGCTCATTTTATTCTAAGTGTTTTCCTCGCGAAGACGGGAGAGACGCACTTGGGAATGTTTTCCTTGGTATGGTATTAGGGGGGATTAAAAACAAAACAACAACAAAAAAAATAGGAATTTTAACGAATTTCACTAGAATGGTCCTTAAATTTCATTTTGTACTCCCACACCCCCTCTCTTCCCTGTGTCCCAGCCATTTTACAACACAGAAAAGACGACTGTGCTGGAATAAACAGACATTAAAAATCCACGTGTCTCTGTTTGAATCCATCTTCACTTCTCTTCTCGTGGTTTTGTTTGAGAAACGCTAAGTGATATTTTCTCACATGTAGTGAGTTAAGCGCAAACATTCCTAACATATTTTTCCCACCCGACGACTACATTAACTACTTAGACCTCATTAATAACGTCTGGTCGCGTGCTGCTGGACAAGGTCTACGGAAGCACTTGGTCTCACTGTTCGTTTCATAGCGTGCAAGGAGCTCGCGAACTCTGCTACCTCCCGCAGGCTGTGCGCGGTTCCTTGCCAAACGCTGGCCAAGAACACAGGTAAAACGTTTAAGTGAATAAGGCGATGCTGGCTCTTGTTCTTCCAAGACGCAGTTTACCCGAACAATGGAAACTCAAGTTTACATGACCAATCGATAAAGATATGAACGTTCACTCTATCAAACGTACTCAGTCACGTTGGGAATTATTACTCCACAGTACTACGCAGCTTTGAACCTCAGAGGGCCATTTCAGTCTGGAGATATCCGCGTTGGAGGGGTAGTTCACTCTTGTCTGTGTTTTCTGTATCGACGTCATCTTAGACGCAGTTCCTTCTCAAACACCCAATGAAACAGTCTTGACTCAAACTCCTGGAACATATTTCTTCACTGAGACTGAGCATTCTATTACAAACACTATACTTATACTAGGTAAGGCCTCCCTTTGCCCCCAAAACAGCCTCAATTCTTCGTGGCATGGAGTCCACAAGATGTTGGAGACACTCCTTTGAGATGCTGATCCATGCTGACATGATTGCATCACGCAGTTTCTGCAGATTTGTCAGCTGCACATTCATGCTGCGAGTCTCTCGTCCTACCACATCCCAAAGGTCTTCTACTGGTTTCAGATCCGCTGACTGGGAAGGCCGCTGAAGAACATTGAACTCATTGTCATGAAACCAGTTTGAGACGACTTTTGCGTGGTGACATGGTGCATTATCATGCTGGAAGTAGCCATTAGATGATGGGTAAATTGTGGCCATGAAGGGATGCACATGGTCAGCAACAATCCTCAAACAGGCTGTGGCATTCGAGCGATGATTGATTGGTATTAACATGCCCCACACCATCAAACCACCACCACCAGCCTCCCCTGTTGACACAAGGCAGGCTGGCTCCATGGATTCATGCTGTCGGCACCGAATTCTAACCCTACCATCTGTATGCTTCAGCAGAAATCGAGATTTATCAGACCAGGCCAGGTTTTTCCAGACTTCAGGTGTCCAGTTTTGGTGAGCCTGTGCCCACTGCAGTCCCAGCTCTCTGTTCTTGGCTGACAGAAGAGGAACCCGACGTGGTCTCTGCTGTTGTAGCTCGTCCGCCTCAAGGTTCGATGTATTGTGCGTTCTGAGATGCTTTTCTGCTCACCACAATTGAACAGAGTGGTTATCTGAGTTACCGTAGCCTTTCTGTCAGCTCAAACCAGTCTGGCCATTCTCCGCTGACCTCTCTCATCAACAAGATGTTTCCGCCCGCAGAACTGCCGCTCACTGGATGTTTTTTGCCTTTTGCACCATTCTGAGTAAACTCTAGAGACTGTTGTGTGTGAAAATCCCAGGAGATCGGCAGTTACAGAAATACTCAAACCAGCCCGTCTGGCACCAACGATCACGTCACGGTCGAAATCACTGAGATCACATTTTGTCCCCGTTGTGATGGCTGATGTGAACACTAAGTGAAACTCCTGACCCGTATCTGCATGATCTTATGCACTGCACTGCGGCCACACGATTGGCTGATTAGATAACTGTATGAATAGGTAGGTGCACACTGTACAGATGTTCCTAAGACAGTGCTCAGTGAGTGAGGTTGTCCAGTTACGCTAGTCATAGTCTTAGCCTGGTAGGTCTGCCCAGCATTTTTATAGGCAGCCATTAGTACACCGAAAAATGAAATTCCCTAAGCTTAATGATACCTCTTCCAAACCAGGCAACCTTAAAATCCGACTGTCTGTTAACGGTAATAAACCCGCTGTTGCAAAGTGTAGAACTGTGTGGACAAATGTTGAGGGCAAACATCCTTTACTGGAAAACCATAACTTATTCAGGAATATCACGCAACTTACAAAGGAATTTTAAGATTCATGGTCACATTTCACCTGCAATACAGGACCACTAATCATTTTCAAAAAGTTGGGAATCTAATGCCATAAAGAAAGTGATTTAGTCAGGAACTCTCAGCCATTTCATTCTAGTCAATCCAAGATATTGGAATTCCATGGCACTTGGAACTCCTTGTTTATACTCTTTCACCAAATGGGATTTGTGTGAATAGTATGTTTTGGTTTTCCATATAATGTTAAATATTACAGGATTTCTTGGTTCTAACGCCTTTGTTCTTCCAAGACACAGTTTACCCGAACAATGGAAACTCAAGTTTACATAACCAATCGATAATGATATGAACGTTCACTCTGTCAAACGTACTCAGTCACGCTGGGAATTATTACTCCACAGTACCGCGCACATATCTTAAGTCTGACATGGATAAAGCAGTCTTGATGTGCCGTCTGTTTAGGATAGACGGATATTGCCCGAGATAGACGTGTCTGCACTTAAACAGGGCCTGTAGCGAATTCCGCTAAAAGGCATTAAGTGGCTTGCTGAGAAAGCAAGTGAAGTCGATAAAAATCAGGAAATGGAGACGGTAGTGGGATCTTCGACCTGATTCTCTGCGTGTACTAAACTATCATCACAGAGAGCTCGGGTGCTACTGGAGTGGTAACTGTCATTGGAGACGGTCTCATCCTTCAGTTACTGCAATCATTCTGCCCGGTCGTTATCGGAACGGTTACATGTTCCAAGACCTTTGCCTCGCAGTGTCTCCTCGCTCGGCATTTAAGAAAAAGAGTATTCTGGTGTGTTTCTTCTTTATTCTTCTTGTTCATTAGTGAAACGTCTTGCTGTGAGTGGCTTCAGGCAGGACCTGGTTGGCGTGGTTACGGCTCTCTAAAGACGCAACCTTTCCTCCGGCAGCTTGCCACTCAACGAACGGGACCCCGAGCTCTCAAATTTGCATATCCTCTAGGGAAGAGAGCGCGGTGTGCAGAAATGTCTGTACCAGTGCCCCACCTGTTGTGGTATGATTTATGCTACGATGACATCGCAGAGGTTCCTCTTGTCAGTCACGTTACGCAATCAGGATGGAATGACGAACAGTGTGAAACCGTTAAGAGCTATAGAGAGATTCAAGTACAGTCACGTTCGAGTACAGTCAAGTACAGGCCCAGTATTTCACTCACAGATTGCCTCATGAGGGGAAGGCTCAGTATCAACCTACTGTCAGACGTTAACCAGTTCTACACTGTCTTTAGCAGATACAAAATAGAGCAATGGGCAAATAATATAAACATTCGTGGTTTTGCACCGTTTAATTTATTGCTTTGCACCATACATTTAATATTGTCAATACACATGTGTGGGGGTGCGAGGGTTGCGTAATCCGAGATCGTGATTTACAGAGGAGAAAAGCGAAGAATTAATTTATGTCTAAAGTTGTTGTTTTGATTTACGTTTTAACAGCCGATAAACAATGACATTCATATTGACACAATTATGCTCTGTGTCATAATTGTGTTGTCTGTGAAGATACAGAACTAAAACTCTTCTTTCTTTCTTTATTTCTTTTATGGCAAACAAGAATCGCCGGTTTGTTGTTTATCTGTTGTGTATGGGGTTTATAAAAAAATTAAGTAAGCCAAACAGAAATCGAAAGAAATTCTTTAGCCCTGTGCTGCACACTGTTGAAGACTTGTGACGAGCGGTGAAGATGTACAGAGCCTGACTCCTGCTGTGTGCTTCTGCTGCCCCCGTGCGACACGGCTTTGACTTCAGTCCTTTTAGAGGCATGTTTTACATTGATTTGTTCATACTATGAAGGTGGCATTTCATTCATAATTCAAACCAAGTCTCTGCAGCTCACGGGGAATGACTGGATAAGTGGATTTTGAAGCTGAGACATCACCGAGTCCGTCTGGATGTAAAATATCATTGATCTGTAAGGACTGATTATCAGTATACTTCATACTTAACGTCCATATAGGTTTGATGCGTTGTTATTCTAACGAAAATGATCAAAAGGTAGTGCGCGGCTCCTTGGTTTTGTTATATTAATTTAAGAAGCTACCGGCAGTGTTTCACCAATACCGCTTATTACCAAAAAAAGACAAACAAACAAAACCCCAAACAAATAACGTACAGATTTTTCCCTGCCCTAACAGACCTGATTTAATGAACCAGCCACTCATTACCACGTCTTTACCAGAAGCAGGTGTAGACTAAGTATTCACCACTTTTCAGATTTTTCAGCTGGACAATCTCGACTCTCGGCGTAATGTGATCGAGCCAGATTAAAATACATAAATAAATGAAAATCCTATTTTGTAAAACAGCCCAAGCCTCAAGCAGCGGAGCTTCCACATTAAACATTCACCGAACTGTGTTTAATGCCCTTTAAACTGAGACACGATGAACGTGGTGTTTTGAATTATTATTTTTTAAGTATATAAGGACCGTACCAAAGAGAAACATACTACGGGAATCATCTCTGAGACATGGACATACTTTGAGCGAAATGCAGGATCTATTAAGACAATCTGCAAAATTACATAACGTCAAGATCATGGGGTTAATAAGTATAGACAGCCTTTTTGACCAGGTGAACGGAAATAAATCAGTTAAATGGACAGTTTCCACTGCGAGAACCCGCGCTCTCTCGCGGTTCCCGAATGCTAGGCAACGTGAAGCTTGTTTCCTTATTTCAACCAATTAAATTCCAGCTCCTCCACAGCCCCGTCCAATCACATCGCAATTCAGTTTGAAACCTGCGGCGCTTGCATGGTTTGTATTTGTGCTCGCTGAGAAACACATACTCTACAATATAGACTATTTTCGTACAAGACTTACTCCGGCAGTATAATTCCTCAGATCTGAATCATTTAATGACTTTTCAGATTACGACTGAAACAGTCGCGTTAAAAGTTAAATGTTACCGATCAGTGGTGACTCTTTATTTTATTTCTTGGTAGCAGCTGTCGTGAAACATTAACTGTTTAGTGGTTTCGACTGCATCTTCTATGTAAATATGCCGTCTCGTGTGGAGGATTACGAGGTGTTGTATACTATTGGATCTGGCTCATATGGGAAATGCCAGAAGATTCGAAGGAAGTCCGATGGAAAGGTAAGGCTGCAATTTACAGATCGCGTTAATGCTTCGCATACTATTGGCTAACTTAATTTTACGCGATGATTGCTAAAACTCACCCAACCGTTAACCTACAATTTCTAACAAGCAACCTTAAAAAATACCGTGTGCTGTTAACGTTAACTGTGTTGCTATGTTAGCTAATACTAAACGGGTCTCCTCAAGATTCTTGTTTGGAAAGAGCTGGACTACGGCACCATGGCGGAGGCTGAGAAGCAAATGCTCGTGTCAGAGGTCAACCTCCTGCGCGAGCTCAAACACCCCAACATCGTCCGGTATTACGACCGCATCATAGACAGAACAAACACCACGCTATATATCGTCATGGAGTACTGCGAAGGCGGAGACCTCTCCAGTCTGATAATGAAGTGCATCCAAGACAGGTGACGATGTTTGTAAAAATGTCCCTCTCGCCTGTTTCACAGACGTCTTCTTTAACAGGTATCGTAAATAGACGGAGGGATGTCAGGCATATATTGAAATAAGTCCACGTTCACAGTGTGGTGGTTTAGCTAGATGCTTATGCTTAGGAAATACAAGAGCAAGCAACTTGTACTATGTTGCAAGTCAATTCCATGCTGTTTTTCATTTTTTAACCAACCGACTAAGGATCTCTTGTTATAGTCTACTCCAGGTGTCTCGTAACTTACGTTTTCTTCAGGTCCTGACCTGAATGTGTGTCTTCGTGAAAAGAACTTGGTCACGTCGTTTCTCTAACGTGTGTGTTTGTTCGATGTGCTTTGCAGGCGATACTTGGAAGAGGAATTCGTCTTGCGCGTGATGACACAGCTGTCCCTGGCGCTGAAGGAGTGTCATCGCCGTAGAAACGGCGGCAGCACCGTGCTCCACCGCGACCTTAAACCCGCCAACATATTCCTGGATGGCAAGCAGAACGTCAAGCTGGGTGATTTTGGCTTGGCCAGAATCCTTAACCACGACACCAGCTTTGCCAAGACGTTTGTGGGCACGCCCTATTACATGTCTCCCGTGAGTGTTTCACTGTGAGAGAAAAGCAAAAAGTCTGGTCCTAGCTGACAGAACTCTTACCGATCAGTTTCAGGTGTTTTGCTTTTATGTGTTTGCTGACTTTGTGTGTCCTACAGGAGCAAATGAATCGCATGTCGTACAATGAGAAATCAGACATTTGGTCACTGGGATGTTTGCTGTATGAGCTTTGTGCTTTATCGTAAGTATTGTTTGAATTCCTGGGCCAGTAACAGTAATATGTTTATGTTGACTTGTTCCTGTTTGCTCCATGACTGTGGGGTTTTTCTCCCCCTCCTCGCAGGCCCCCGTTCACCGCACGAAACCAGAAAGAACTCGCTGAGAAGATCAGAGAGGGAAAGTTTCGACGGATCCCTTATCGCTACTCAGAGGAGCTGAACAGTCTCCTGTCTAGAATGTTACATTTAAAGGTATACTGGTCTTTAAAGGTATACTGGTCTTTTTTTCTCCCCTAATCTCTACGCTCACCTAGTGCTCAGTCTCATATGTGCAAACTGCATGGTTTTATCTTAAGCACAGCTACGCGTGCACCAGCTGCTGTGAGAGGAGAGAGAGAGAAAGCTGATTGGCTGTAGACTGGGGGGGGGGGACTGGGGACTGAGCAGAAGGCCCATGTGTGGTCCTCTGACTGGTGCTGGGCGGTTTTGAACAGTTAATGTCTTTTGGGGGAAGAGAGAGAGAGAGGGAGAATCAAGGAACACTGAGATTCCCTCTGACAGTCAGAGTGGTGAGTCAGTCAGAGTTTATCAGAGACGGCTGGAAGGGTGTGAGACCAGGGACGAAGTTTGGCAAGAGGTTGGGTGTTGATTAAAAGGACCAGGCAGGAAACTGTGCGTGTGTGTGTGTCAAGCACACGGGCTGTATCGGTTGCTGGGGTCAGCACCACGGCCGTGCGTGGGCATTAGGGAAAGGAGATGATGTAGAAAGGGTTGGTTCTGAGCAGACATTTTTGGATCCTTGGATGTGTCTGGACATCTGGGAAGACAAAAACAAAGAGAGAAAGTGTTGGTAGCTGAACAAGGGAAGAGAATGTTGGGATTTATATCTGCAGTAATGAAACGCCTTTAAGAGGAGAAGGGAAACACACCCCTTAAACTGATCTCTGTGGCTGTGTCCGAAATGGCATACTAGCGTACTGCATACTGCATACTAGCCTAGTATACACTGCATACTGCATACTAGCCTAGTATACACTGTGTACCGCACACTACTCCACACACTAGTATACAGTATGGTACGCAATTATGAGAACTTTCGTGTAGTGTACTACACGTTTGGTATCGGCTGGGCTATCTGTTCTGTTAAAATCGAACAACACACGACAACCACAAATATGTATCAAAAGTAGCTGTATAAGAAAGCATATGAAGATTTATTACACCAAAATATGTGACTGATACATTTATATTCGGAACTGCAGCTGCAGTTGAAGTTTAAGCCGTTTATGTCACTTCCCGCCATGTATTTAAAATTTCTTGACAGTTGGAAATCACCGCGTTGCTTCATGGGATGCAGTACCCGATGAAGTGAGCTCGGGATGTATACTACAAATTTTCGCCAGAGTAGTACATCATCCGGGTAACTGTCGTGTACTGCAAAATTTTTATTTTTCACGTACTGCATACTACTCACTACTTTTACGTCATAATTAGTATGCGAGTAGTATGTAGTATGCCATTTCGGACACAGCCTGTGTTTTCTTTGTTCTGCTGTTTTTGTTTGGTTTCCGTTTTTCTTTGTTGACATTTGTTGTCATGGTTTCCAGGATTACCTGAGGCCCTCTGTGGAGTCCATCCTGCAGAGCAGTTTAATCTCGGATTACATCGCCGAAGAACAGAGGAAACACGAGGGGAGGGCGAGGAGAAAGTCGTCTGACCCCGAGCGAGCCGCGCGCGCGGAGCAGAGTGTGTCGGCAGGACTCCGGGTGAAGGAGCAGGTGCTCCGGGAAAGGGAGCGGGCGCTGAAGGAGAGAGAGGAGAGACTGGAGCGTGAGTCTCAGAGAGCTCCGATTTCTGGTCTTAATTTGTTACTGAGATTTTGTATTTAATGCATGAACTTAAATAAACAAACAAATGAACAAGTAGTGACAAATATGCAAACAGTCTTACAACCGTCTGCGTGTGTGTTTGATCTGAATGGGCCAGAGAGGGAGCAGGAACTGTGTGCGCGGGAGAGGCTGACAAACGAGAAGCTGGCCAGGTACATAGTCTCTCTCCTTTTTTTTTTTTTTTTGTTAATTATTATTAACATTAACCCGAATGACATTAAGAGTGGAACAGTTTGACAGATGTGTAGTGATTGGTTTAATTGCTAATCTGGGCGTGGTCATTTTGGGTCTGTTCAGTGCATGTTAGATTGCGTGTGAATTAATAAAACTGTCGTCTTTAGAGCAGGGTTTTCCCAGTACAGTACACTGTGATCAGTATTGATTAGCGACGGTACCTGATTGGAATGGATGCAGGCCGTTTTAATGTTCACTCTTTAATGAGCAGTGAATCCGTTTCATAATTGCAGTTGTGTAATATTATTATGGTTATTAGTGCTCTGTGATGCTAGCATTACCTTCTACCCCAGAGAGTGCATGGTGTTGTACCAGTAACACGTGTCTCTGAGGGTTATTATTACTCCATTAAAGACATTAAGACTCCAACACAGACTGTCATTCACCCCTCCTCTGTTAAACCCATCTGTATTATCACTTAAAGAGTTTTCTTCACTGCAGTTTGTGTGTTGTAAATTCATTAGGACGACCAAGGCCAGATAACGGTTCTGACTTTGTCTCCACAGAGCGGAGAGCCTGCTGAAGAGCTATAACCTGCTGAGACAGCAGAGGGCGCTGTCCCCCCTCTGTCCCAGTGACACAGGTACAGCAGAGAGCCGCAGGCCCCTGGACCCTCTTAACACAGACGGCATGCCACTGTGATCATGTGTTTTTCATCTAAACTGTCCCATGTACATGATTTTATCGTCTTATACTCAGAATGAACAATAAAACCAGAGAAGGGGGGGGGGGTGTATTCTTTTTCATGGGTGCTCTATAGGACAGAGTTATTCCCTTTGTTAAGGTGCAGACGTAGCTTTATTTGGTCACTGTAGCTGTGTGAACCTGACTGAAGATAACTCCACTAAGGAAAGAGTGTCTCCCACTCTCTGGGTTCAGCTTTAGTCTGAATTGTCAATAAACCATAAAAAGTACTAACTGAATACTAATTCAACTGACAGACACAATTCACTCTCACTGAAGGACTACGGTGTTTAAAAGACATTTTATTTTATTTTATATTATTAATTCTTCTTTACAGATGAGGGTACACAGTGTTCCCCCGGGCCGAAGGTGGTCCGTTTTGTGGGAGAGCACAAGGAGAACCAGAGACCCGAGAGGGCCCAGTGTGTGAGGACCCAGGAGGTGGAGCTGATGAAGAGGCTTCGAGCGGCGACCAGGCGCGTGCAGGCCCTGAGCGAAGTCGACACGAACCACCAGCTGAAGTGTCGGCAGCTCCACGCCATCCGCTAACATGAGAGAAACTCCTCTACAACAGGCTACTGTCTGCTCCTCTGAGAAAGGCCACGGGAACTGTCTTTATTTAAGGGTCTTTTTTTGGGTTGGGGGGGTGGACAAACATGGGCATTAGAGAAGCTTCTCTACTGTGGTCAAGTAGGCAGGTAGAAAAAAACAATATCTGTTACCTCAGGATTGTCTGATAACTGAATGTATTTATTAGTACTGTTGAATGCTGGATGTGAAACATGTTTGTATTTTTGTGTTGAAGGATTTGACAGAAACTGGGGTGGGGGTGTAAATATTTTGTGTGTGTGTTTGTAATGAATGTGATGTTTCTTCTTTGACCAAATGTGCTTCTGAAGCGTTGTTCTTGTTAGAGTGAGACTTGAGGAGACATGTATGGTATACTGATGGCCAGGGTACCTGCGCTACCGTCCTCATACGATGCTCTGTTCCCCGTTCATGAGTGTGAATAACGTGACCGTGTAAGGAGATGATGCAGATCTTTGAGCAGGATTCCACTCAAGTGCAGATTTTAATTCACAGCATATATACCATATTTTAAAGTCTGATAATGACCAGTGTATAATAACTGTCAAAATGCGTTTTTTTATTGTTGTTCGGACCTCTCTGCTGTTCTGTTTTGTTACCTCCTGTGACGCTGGTTACCTCCTGTGACGCTGGCTCCTTACTCAACATAGACATGGAGTGAATGAAACCAGGGGCTTGGGGTACCCTTTTTTTTAAATGATGAATGGACATATTCGAAAGGGGAGGTGTTAGGCAGCTAAGAAGACTGTGCCCTTACATTATTTGGCAAAAACAGATGCAACTTGTTACTTTTTTTTTTAACTTTGTCTACAGCTGAAAAAAGTGTATTTGTTACAGTGATAGTCTGTGGTTAAGCATTTCTGCTCACGTGAGCACTGCATTTTTAACAGAATAAATACCTTCACTGGGAAAACGGGCTTTGTTACAAGAGGGGAAAAACAGAGAGGTGAAGGACTTCTTCACCCCTCACAGTTAGGCCTGTATGTGAGGCCAGTTTGCAGAGAGCCTAGTCCCCATCCCCAAATATGAGGGATTTTCAGTGAAGAGATAATACATAATAACAGTGTAATTTAAGACTCAGACTAGACGATAATAAGTCCAGAAATAAACGGATTCTTCAAAGCACCGGTGTGTAGGAGAACAGCAGTAATAACCCAGCAGCAGCCTGTTTGAAAGTGCGATCTATCTTTCACTAGACGGCACAAATTTGGCTGGTAATCAGATGGTAGAAAAATTCAAAATCATGACTTCTGTGTGCTGGCCCAAACTTTGAGGCCTGTCTCTCTCTGGAGGAGGGCGACGTTGCCAGGTAACCGCGACGCAGTTTCGCGACTATCACAAACTGGTTATCGCTGCCGCTGTAGCTAAATCTGATGTCCTTGCTGTCATGTTGCCGTTAATGTCTCGATCGAAATACTTAAGCGGGGCAAGCCCTAGCTAAATCCAGATTGTTACAGTATTTGCAGCTGGTAGTCTATTTATCGACTACGAACCTGGAATCACGAATTCATCACCTAACATTGAAGACAGAAAACTATGTGGAAAATTGTCCTGGCGTTCATTATTAACCTGATAAATCCCTAACTTCAATTTCTTCACTCCCACTACCGTGAGTGAAAACTGATCTGAAGCGTTTCTAGCTCGGATACAAAGACTATCACGCGATGGTGGCTTGAAAATCGCTGGGTGTGTTGTCGGTCGAACAGAAACGAGCTCATTCTATCCGTCGCCTCGCGACTGACAAATGTGTGAGTTACAAAATGATCTGAACGTTAAAACATGGCTAGTAACTCTAAAACACAACACTTAATTTTATAATAGATGCTGTAGTTACCAATTTGTCTCCACGACAAATAAGAAGGGGTCGTGCAAAACTACTACACTTAGATATGGGCATTTACCTCTGAAACAGTGGCTTCTTTTCATAAATAAATTAAATAATTACTACCGATTATTCAGAGCATAAAATACATTGTTAAATCCAAATATCTGATAACGACACCGTTCTGGTGGTCCGATTTTGTAAATTGCGCTAACATAGTATTCAAAAATAGCAACGTACGAAACAGTAATTTTGTATGGTCCCTAACTAGTGACCAATAGCAACCTACTAGGGCGTTGCCATAACCGGTCTTGTTCCGTGTGGAAACTTAACCGGTCCGGGTGCAAAGTTTCAACCCGGCTGCAAACCAGGCTATATTAAAATACGTCTGCTGTGATTAAATTTAGTTATTCGCGTTTGATTTTAGGTGGCTGATAACGGTCTGTTGCTGTTTAACATGGCAATGTTAATTTAATATGAAATTTTATGTTGTATACTGTTGTTAAGGTCCATATGTCCTAATCTGCTCGTATTGTGTGGTAGTTTTCACACTGGTGCTTTCGCTAGCTGGTTAACTAGCTTGCTGAGTTTGCTAGCAAAGAGTTATCGGACCATCATCCAGGCAAGGAAAATGGCTTGTGAGCCTAACCGAGCGCGTTTATTATGCATGCTTTCATTGACTTTTGGATTTTTCATTGTGGAGGTGGTAGTTAGCCGGATAACGGCGTCCCTAGCAATGCTGTCGGACTCCTTTCATATGCTATCAGATGTCATAGCATTGGTTGTGGCTCTGGTCGCCGTGCGATTCGCGGAGAAGACACAAGCTACTAATAAGAACACCTTCGGATGGATCCGAGCGGAGGTAATGGGTGCCCTGGTTAATGCTGTTTTTCTTACCGCTCTCTGCTTCACCATCATTTTAGAGGCAATTGAGCGATTCACGGAGCCGCATGAGATTGAAAAACCTCGGGTAGTAATTGGGGTTGGGGCGGCGGGACTGCTTGTGAACCTACTCGGTCTTTGCCTGTTCCACGGGCACGCAGGAGGTGGACACGGCCACTCTCACGGAGGTCACTCTCACGGAAATAAGAAAAACAAGAGGGGGAAAATGTCGAAGTTCGAAAAGCCACCCGGCAGTTCTTCGGGCGAGGAGACCAACAACTTGGTGGGCAATCACAGCACCAGTCCGAATGGCGTAATTACGGAGAGGCGAGTGAGACGTGGTAAGGCTTTTTTATTTTTTGGGGGGAGTCAGCTTTTCTAAGAGTTTGTGTTCAAAATTCAGAGTTTGTTGTCTCGGTACGAATACACACATACAGATAAGATTCATTTGTCGAAGAATGTGAATATCACACAAGCCACTTCAGATCTCTTTACTGCAGCTGATAGTCTTCTTCATACTATAGTCACTTCACAAAGCAGACGGTCTCTGTCCCCCGTGCACACTTTCGCAACGAGTGCAAAAGTTATCTCAGCGAAATTGTTCCGTGTGAATGACTGACTGCCGGGACCCTTTGGTCACAAAGACCTCCAGTTCTCCGGTTGTCATCATTTTACAATAGCTTTGTCTTACAAAGCAGTTTTGATTCATTTACCAGTCACGGAAGAGCGCCTTTAACGACACATTTTGCTTGCATTTAGTCACGACAAATGCGAGCAATGTATTTTTTCCCCCCCCCTCGCCAGTTCAGTTGGGGTTCAGCTTTGAATTGTCGTTTCCATTGTACCATTGTTTTTTTGTGTGTGTAATTAACCTGTACTACTGAGTGAGTGTAAGGCTAGTATGGCAGGTAATAGAACTATTGTCTCTCTCGTGGCTGTTATCCGAGCTATTTTTCGTTAGTGTTAGCTCGAGCCAGCGCTGACTAGTCAAGTGGAGCAAACAGTTACTTATTAAAAAGTCCTGTCTATCTTTGAATGTGTCCGATTTCAAAGACCGACTCAGAGCTGAAATGTTACAGAAATCATTTTTGGCCAAATTAAAAGTTATCTTCTTGTGTTTAATGATTTGCGAGTACACGAAGTAACTTTGGCCTTCTTGTGAAGCAACAGTTAGAGGAACAAGCTTGTTTCAAACCAACAAGTCATGTCTGTTTGGAAATTTTTGGGCAGGACTGGACAGAATTGCGGAGTCACATGACTGAAAAAATCATCATGTTTCTCCTACCGAGTACCATTTCCTTTCACGTGAAATCTATAAAGACAGGATTTTCCATAGTTATTGATTGATTGTCTGTGATAGTCCGGCCAGAACTGCGGGGTCCCAGTGCTATTTCTGTTAATTTACGTTTTGTCTTAACAGTGCCGCACACGCTTCAGACAATAAATTTTAAAAAGTCATGAGATTAGATATGACGTAAATATTTACCCTTATACCTTCTTTGCCTTCTCTAGCCAAGGCCTTGACAATTACATTACGTCTCATTGTGTTGTAACTAACATTAGAGATAAATAAATACATCAATTTGCCATGCGATGTAATTAGACATGGGTGAGATCAATTTGTAGGCAATGCCTTTGTCCACCTTGTATTTGTAAAAGGGAACAGTCTTGTGTGTTAATTAAAACATACCTAATTTATCAGGTCATATCTGTGATAGTAATACTGATTTGTTTGTCAGAGCACATGTCAGCCAGTGCAGTGGTGGAAATGTTATGGTGATTGAGCTCCTGTTTGGCTTTAGTCACAGGCCTGTGTGGTTTCCCCTCCTCAGCGTGTTCCCTGTTAAAACATGGATGACACCTTCACGGCACTTACACAGACTCGGGGTCCTCCAGGCCTGCAGCAGTCAGGTGCACGGCACTGGCCCTGCTTTAAGCACACTTAACACGGGTCCTCTCTTTTCCCGTACAGAGGTTTCTCGTGAGGACAGTCTGGAGGTGCAGATGAACGGGAACGCCCCTTACGAGGAACTGGAGAACGCCCACGACTCCGCCTCCCAGCTGAACATGCGCGGCGTCTTTCTGCACGTGCTGGGCGACGCCCTGGGCTCGGTCATCGTGGTGGTCAACGCCCTCATCTTCACCTTCGTGTGGCAGCCGTGCGAGGCCGGCGCGCCTTGCGTCAACCCCTGCACCAACAGCCACTGCACCGACCACCAGCACGTCAACCACACCCTGCTGGGCCTGATGGAGGGCGACGAGCCTAACGCCACGGACCCGGGGGGCCTCGGCCTGACGCGGGCGGGGCCCTGCTGGGTGCTGTACCTGGACCCGACGCTCTGCATCATCATGGTCTGTATCCTCCTCTACACCACGTACCCGCTGCTCAAAGAGTCCGCCCTCATCCTGCTGCAGACCGTGCCCAAGCAGATCGACATGCACCGGCTGAACGAGCGCCTGCGCGGCGTGGACGGCGTCCTGGCCGTGCACGAGCTGCACATCTGGCAGCTGGCGGGCAGCCGCATCATCGCCACGGCGCACATCAAATGCCACGACCCCGCCACCTACATGGACGTGGCCAAGCGCATCAAAGGCTTCTTCCACGACGAGGGCATCCACGCCACCACCATCCAGCCCGAGTTCGTCACCGTCAACTCCGAGTCCCGCGGCTCGCTCTGCGAGCTGTCCTGTCGGACGCAGTGCGCCCCCAAGCTCTGCTGCGGCGCCGTTGACGCCGGCAAACAGACGGCCGCCGGCGCCGAGGGGAGAGTCGCCGCGGCAACAGCCGCGGTTCCCGCGACGACCCTGGAGGTCATCAGCGAATCACAGGAAAACGCGAACAAGGATCAGATGCCCAACGTTCAGGTGGTGGTGCGGTCTGAGCCCCAGGTGATGGTGACGAGAGAGGTGGAGTCATCGCTGTGAGAGAGAGAAAGAAAGATGAAATGAACAAATCCGGTCTGGGCAGTCAGAATATCTCTCTGTCTCTCTTTCTCTGTGACATATAGAGGATGTACGCATCACACCTCAAAGCAAGCCTTCTCTTCTCATCCCTAAAACACACACACACACACACGCACACACACGCACACACACACACACACACACACACACACTAAGCCTTCTCTTCTCATTCCTAAAACACACACAGACACACACGCACAGACACACACGCACACAGACACGCACACACAAACACACGCTAAACCTTCAGCCTGGTGTCTCTGTCACCATGGCAACATATTAACTTTGCATTCTGGGTGACCTCTGACCCAGGCTTGAGGGGGAAACAAAAGAAGAAAGGAGAGCGAGAGTGTGTGTGTGTGTGTGTGTGTGTGTGTGTGAGAGAGAGGGGACGGCCTGTTGCATGTGTGCTGAGAAGCAGCCATGTTGTGATTTGTGTATCTGTGCCAAAGCTTTTAGTACAGGACATGAACGATCCTGCCGATTACCTCTGTATGACAACACACAAACAAACAAACAAACAAACGACGAACATGCAGCAGAAGAGATGGAACTGAATGAAAAGCTGCCAGACCAGACACCACTACCACCTCTACTCCCAGTGTTCCCAACACCTCTCTTCTCTCGAACGCCAGCCTTCACCAACGCATTCGTACTTAAGTTATTAGTCATGCTTTTTCTCTCAAAACTTTTATATTTTAAAAAATAGAATTGGTGAAAATAATAATAAGAAAAACAATATATTATTGAATTTCTTCCTCTCTTTTGAATCTGACAAACTGTCGATGCTGTATTGTGGAATCGTTTTTTAGTAGTAAATGTTTTAATCCTACCTTGTTGAGGCTTGTTTTCCTCCTGTGTGAGACAGGTCTTAGAGTAGACACGGTTTTCGCTTCACGAGATCACACTGCTGTCCACCTACGCTGGAAACACGTCTGTGTCACTGTCAGCCGCGCTGTTTTCAAACCTCATGCAAAAAGACACGGATGCCTTTTCTCCTTAAAAACAAAAAAAAGAAATAATAATAATAATTACTGGGGGGGGAAAGGCAGAAATCTATACATGTTGGGGGAGGGAAACTGTTCAGTGTTATGAAATCTATGCTGGAGCGGTGGTTTCAATCCTAATTGTGGCCAAGTGTTTGAGTGAAGGCACTTTGTCAGGTAAAGAGTTAGCCTAGCCGTAGCGCTCTCGTACACGGGTGCGGCTGTTTCGGCAGGCATGCACTCTCGTACACGGGCGCTCTCGTACACGGGCGCGGCTGTTTCGGCAGGCGGGCGTCTGCAGAGGCCAGGTCACCCCCCCCCCCCGGGCCTGAGGGCAGGAAAGGCATGGTGTTTGTGTAAGTAAAGGGAGGAGAGTCCGGAGGGTCAGGTGCCTGTATGCACCGCACAGGCTGAAAGGAGGACACACCCCCACACTGACCCAACTCCACCCCCAACTCCACCCCTTTGTTTTGTGTGGAAATCAAATGGCCACATGAAACCTGCTGAAATCTAGACTCTGTCGTGGCTTTGTTTTCTGACCATGCTGTGGTTTTACATCATTCCCAGTATGTAAACACATGAGATGTCCAGTGGGTGATACTGGGATCCAGTTTCCTCTTGGAAAGGAGCTGTATGCAGTGTGAAAAGCCAACCTTAGTCATATTGCCATTTGCTTACCTTTTAACTTTTTATTTATAGAAACAATAATTATTACATAATGTAAGAGCTCTCTGAAGAAAGAAAAGAAAAACAGGTGTGTTTATTTTTGATTCTCCCACTGTACTGTGTTAATGTGTTTTTGTTCTTGGTTTTTGTTTGTTTGTTTTTTTTGAGTACACAATATTAGAGCTAAACTGTTTTTCCTTTTTTTGATATGTGACACTGTGCATTAAATGTGACTGTTTGGTACAGTTGTTTAAAACAAGTTGTTTCCTGTGGTTCTTTACTTCACGGTCATCACTGATTTAATAATTATAACATGGAGCTAATCTGACCAAAGCCTTTGTTTATTTTTCCCTTTTCTTTTTTTTTGTTCTGTGTGTGTGTATGAAGGGGTGGGTGTGTGTATGTGTATGAAGGGGTGGGGGTGTGTGTGTGTGTGTGTGTGTATGTATGAAGGGGTGTGTGTGTGTGTGTGTTTCAGTGCCGGCTCCTCTAGTTCACAGGCCTTGCCCAGCCCTAAGTCTGGGTCAGGTCTTAAACTTCACAGAGACTCAGATTCCATTCCAGACTAAATCAACATTCCCCATTGTGTGTCTGCTGAGGGGAAAAACTGAAAGAATTTCACCCTTTGGAATTGTTGTGTACAGTGAACAATGTGTGAAAACTAGTGAACAGAGCTGTAAGTGGTTGAGTTTCGGAGGATTAAACCGTTATCCGTGAGTCACCTGGATGGTTCAGCACAGGGAGGGGGGTGGGGGAGAGGACTGGGGTAGAATTGGAGCTGGAGTCTGAACGGAGTGGGTCTTAGGTCAGGAAGCAGCCCAAGTGGATGATTCATGATAAAAGTCAGTGGCGTTGGTTCCCTGGACAGGCCCAGGCCCCGTGGTGGGTGCGACTCGATGCTTGTTTCGGGTAACCAGGCGTCATCACACTGGACTGATGGGTAGATGTTAGAGGGCGGCCTATGGTTGTGTTGATACAGTGTAATTTATCACAGTGGTTCAGTCTGTGAAAGGTCATTAGATGACTGCACAGTATTGACAATATTCTAGCAGGCCTGAGCTCCATCGAACTCTGAGACACGTGTAACAAACAGGCCTCTCAAACCACCCTGCTCTTCACCGTCATTAGCAACAGAGAAAAAACAGCGAAGGCTGATTTTAACTGATTAGACCATTACTCCGAACAGAGAACGAACAGAGAAGTCTGAGGCACTGGGAGAGTATGTTTAAAACAGGCACTGGGAGACTGGGAGAGTATGTGCCTGTTTTAAACACACTCTCCCAGTGCCTGTTTTAAACACACTCTCCCAGTGCCTGTTTTAAACACACTCTCCCAGTGCCTGTTTTAAACACACTCTCCCAGTCCCTGTTTTAAACATACTGTTACGAGCCCAGCCTTTTTTTCTTAAAAAAAAAGAGCAAAGCAGGACGCAGTAACATAAAAAAAAACCCCACACCGTTCCGTACGCTTAAGCTTGACAATTTTAATGAAAATTAACAAAACTCACAAAATAAGGGATCGAGGCGGCAGCAAATGAGAACAACGGGGAAAACAGAAGACAAGATAAAAGAAAAAAAAAACCCTCACGCTTTCTTCCTTGTGCACAAAGCAACTTCCCTGGCTCCCGAAAAGAAAAACGTGAGTCTTCCGTCCCACTTGCTGCTACCCTCGCTGAACCTGTCCTACAGTGCTCAAAACAAGTGCCTGCCAAAATATACTCATGTACAGTAAAGAACCCAGGTGTTTACAAACTATAACGACATTAACTAACACAAGAAACTAAATAACATCCGCTATAAACGAAAGGTAGTTTCCGCGTCTGCCCGAGGGAATCGAGAATGAGGGAGAGTGAGAGAGAGAGGGTGCCATCTTGGGACGGGTCGCTTAAATAGGAGAGGCCCCGCCCACAAACGAATCCGTGTCAGACTCCACCTACAAGAAAACGGACAGATCGAAAAGACAGAGGCAGCAGCAACATATAATGTCATCACTAACCCTCGTAACACATACTCTCCCAGTGCCTGTTTTAAACACACTCTCCCAGTCTCCCAGTGCCTGTTTTAAACACACTCTCCCAGTGCCTGTTTTAAACACACTCTCCCAGTGCCTGTTTTAAACATACTCCCCCAGTCCCTGTTTTAAACATACTCTCCCAGTGCCTGTTTTAAACATACTCTCCCAGTCCCTGTTTTAAACATACTCTCCCAGTGCCTGTTTTAAACATACTCTCCCAGTGCCTGTTTTAAAGACGCTCTCCCAGTGCCTGTTTTAAACATACTCTCCCAGTGCCTGTTTTAAAGACGCTCTCCCAGTGCCTGTTTTAAACATACTCTCCCAGTGCCTGTTTTAAACATACTCTCCCAGTCTCCCAGTGCCTGTTTTAAAGACACTCTCCCAGTGCCTGTTTTAAACACACTCTCCCAGTGCCTGTTTTAAACATACTCTCCCAGTCTCCCAGTGCCTGTTTTAAAGACGCTCTCCCAGTGCCTGTTTTAAACATACTCTCCCAGTGCCTGTTTTAAACACACTCTCCCAGTGCCTGTTTTAAACACACTCTCCCAGTGTCTGTTTTAAACATACTCTCCCAGTGCCTGTTTTAAACATACTCTCCCAGTCCCTGTTTTAAACATACTCTCCCAGTGTCTGTTTTAAACATACTCTCCCAGTGCCTGTTTTAAACATACTCTCCCAGTCTCCCAGTGCCTGTTTTAAACATACTCTCCCAGTCCCTGTTTTAAAGACACTCTCCCAGTGCCTGTTTTAAACATACTCTCCCAGTGCCTGTTTTAAACACACTCTCCCAGTGCCTGTTTTAAACATACTCTCCCAGTCCCTGTTTTAAACATACTCTCCCAGTGCCTGTTTTAAACACACTCTCCCAGTCCCTGTTTTAAACATACTCTCCCAGTGCCTGTTTTAAACATACTCTCCCAGTGCCTGTTTTAAAGACGCTCTCCCAGTCCCTGTTTTAAACACACTCTCCCAGTGCCTGTTTTAAACATACTCTCCCAGTGCCTTTTTTAAACACACTCTCCCAGTCCCTGTTTTAAACATACTCTCCCAGTGCCTGTTTTAAACACACTCTCCCAGTGCCTGTTTTAAACACACTCTCCCAGTGCCTGTTTTAAACATACTCTCCCAGTGCCTGTTTTAAACACACTCTCCCAGTGCCTGTTTTAAACATACTCTCCCAGTCCCTGTTTTAAACATACTCTCCCAGTGCCTGTTTTAAACATACTCTCCCAGTCTCCCAGTGCCTGTTTTAAACATACTCTCCCAGTGCCTGTTTTAAACACACTCTCCCAGTCCCTGTTTTAAACATACTCTCCCAGTGCCTGTTTTAAACATACTCTCCCAGTGCCTGTTTTAAACACACTCTCCCAGTGCCTGTTTTAAACATACTCTCCCAGTGCCTGTTTTAAACACACTCTCCCAGTCCCTGTTTTAAACATAC
>NC_044502.1:1402500-1405000 GCF_902362185.1 Chanos chanos | reverse complement strand
TGAACTAGATGAACTATGTCTTTACCAGTGTGTGAACTCTGTGTAGGTCTTGAGAGCAGGATTACCCAGCATGGTTTCTCTGGGGTTTTAGTGTGTGTATTAACAGTGTTACGACTCCAGATAGGAAAATGGTCTGGTTTCTCTGGGGTTTTAGTGTGTGTATTAACAGTGTTACGACTCCAGATAGGAAAATGGTCTGGTTTCTCTGGGGTTTTAGTGTGTGCTGGAGGAGATTTGAGTATGGTTTTATGACTGAGGTTATGTCAGATAATGGAGCTCTATATTCTGATATGTGTGGCAGTGCTGATTACTGATGATGACCTAATGAGAGATAGTGCCACGTGTTATGCAGGGGATCTGTGAGGAGCTGGAGAACCGTGCCGACGTCAGGAGGGTCAAACATTTCAGTCAAACGCTCCGACAGGTTCCTGACCAATTTTCACCTGCTGTTTTTTCCCCTTTCCTTCCAGTTTTAAGTTTCCATTCATCATGACCTTTTTTGGACCTTTTTGTGTGGTCATAACCACGTTATCGTGTGGTCATAACCACGTTATCGTATGGTCATAATAACTTTATCGTGTGGTCATAACCACTTTATCGTGTGGTCATGAACACTTTATCATGTGGTCATGACCACTTTATCGTGTGGTCATAATCACTTTATCGTGTGGTCATAATAACTTTATCGTGTGGTCATGACCACTTTATCGTGTGGTCATGACCACTTTATCGTGTGGTCATAATCACTTTATCGTGTGGTCATGACCACTTTATCGTGTGGTCATAATCACTTTATCGTGTGGTCATGACCACTTTATCGTGTGGTCATAATAACTTTATCGTGTGGTCATAACCACTTTTCCTTTGAGTCGGGGAGTTGCACACATCATGTTTCTCATTTTGTTCTTTTTTTTTAATTAAAAGAGCTGTTTACGTACGTCAAAAAATGACAAATGATTAACTGTATTAAAAATGTTTCAGATGTTTGGGGTTTTTTTTGGTGTTGTGTCAGTATGTATCCTTTAGTTGAGTGGCATTCTGCTTGTGATGAGGACATTGCGATCTATGTCATTTCTGTTTCCCCCAAGCGTGTGAGTGTTTCAGCCGTAATTAAAAGTGACTGCAGGCATCTCTAGGCTGCTTATAAGTGCTTTTCTGGTAAGAAACGGGATTTTGACGGGCGTACGTTTACGCTGAACAGAGTAATCGCTCTTTAACATTCTCTCAGTTCTTTCCCATGGTGCTTTAATACGTTAAACCCATGGTTGTGCAGTTTGCCTATAGCCTGGAGGACAGAAGAAAAATTAAACTCAGTTTGACTCACTAAGCCTGGAATTTTCTTTTCCTGACGAAATATGGACTGTTATTACAGTCCACAACAAAGGCTATGAACCTTAAGAACCTTACCTCACAACCCTGAGAACTTCTACTACTACTATCTAAGGCTCTGAGAGAACCAGATGGAAATGAACAGAGGTCAGTGGACACTGTGGAACCACCACAAACCAAGTCCAGTTCTGTCTCTGTGACAAACCACTGAGAGCAGGAGCAGAAAGTTCCTAACAGTAACATACAGAACATACAGACCCGTGTGTACATTAAAATACAGAACATACAGACAAGTGTGTAACATTAACATACAGAACATACAGAGCTGTGTGTGACAGTGACATACAGAACATACAGAGCCGTGTGTGACAGTGACATACAGAACATACAGAGCCGTGTGTGACAGTAACATACAGAACATACAGACCCGTGTGGAACAGTAACATACAGTATATACAGACCCCGTGTGTAACAGTAACATACAGAACATACAGAGCTGTGTGTGACAGTGACATACAGAACATACAGACCCGTGTGTACATTAAAATCCAGAACATACAGACAAGTGTGTAACATTAACATACAGTACATACAGACCCGTGTGTGACAGTAACATACAGAACATACAGACCCATGTGTAACAGTGACATACAGTATATACAGACGCGTGTGCAACAGTGACATACAGTATATACAGACCCGTGTGTAACAGTGACATACAGTATATACAGACCCGTGTGTAACAGTGACATACAGAACACACAGACCCATGTGTAACAGTGACATACAGTATATACAGACCCGTGTGGAACAGTGACATACAGAACATACAGACCCATGTGTAACAGTGACATACAGTATATACAGACGCGTGTGCAACAGTGACATACAGAACATACAGACCCGTGTGTAACAGTAACATACAGTATATACAGACCCGTGTGGAACAGTGACATACAGTACATACAGAACCGTGTGTAGATAGTCAAAGCACAAACTATGGTCATTCATTAACTCCCATATGTCAGGACATCATGCCCTGAGAGTAAGTCACACAGCAGCACAGTTAGATATTACACCCTCATAAATTCATTAAACTCTTATCACAGTAACATATTCCATCACTACATGGTGGAACCACTCAAACCATCCATCAGCACATAAATCAATG
>NC_044502.1:1367500-1397500 GCF_902362185.1 Chanos chanos | reverse complement strand
ATCACTATGACTACTTTTGGTTTGTCATACTTTCCCCCGATTAAATAAGGAGCACATGGTTCTTATCTCTCTTTCTTATCTCCGCCCATTTAACATCCTCAGTGATTCTGCCCGGAGTGTGGACAGATAATCGGGTGGAACAGGGTGACCTCTCAGCGTAGCCTTAACTTAACTCCTCTCTTTAATGCATCTATGCTCATAAACACCGAAAAAACGGGAAGTTTATCACGATCCTTTCTTGCTAAATTCTGGAGCATTTGAGAACTGTGATGACCATTTCCTGATGAAGTGATTGTGAAACACAGCATAAAACTGACGGGGTGAATAAACTTAAGAGGCACGCAAGCAAAGCACGCGGTTTATACTCTTCAGATCATTCTGACAGACAACGCGTCGTTAGAAAATTCATTTCCTAAAAATCTGAGTATAGTAAAATTTCTCGTTGAACTCTATAAATATTCTCTACCTTTGCCACAACCGTCCTCATTCAATGCAAGATCTCGTGACGTTACTGTTCTCTACTGTTTTTAACTGACGTACAGTTAAACTCGGAGACCGAGGTTAAGAAATTGTTTGAGCTGGAAAAAATGGGACAATATCTCCATCTAGCGGCTAGAGATTGAAATGCTGTTTTACCCACATACGGCAAGTCATGCTGAGAAGTTCACTTCTCTCAACAGTTATAAATAGAAGCATTGAGGAAAAACTGGGACACCAGAGATGAAACTGAGTGTTTCTCCAACACTTCTCCAACATTCACTGTTCAAATGCTCCACAGACTTTTAAAGATTCAAAAAGTGCAGCTGGTGTATTTACGGGTAGAGTTACAATACTTTTCTAACTTTTGGCATAGTATGCTCTGTAAAACTTGAACTGTTGAACACTCCTTTGTCCCGTTTGATCAGTGAGACGTTATAGGCTGAAGACGTCAGTTAGGCGCAGGCAGGTGTGTTTAGAGACTCTAGAGAGGAGGAGAAAACGCGGTCATTAGCAGCTGATGTGGGAAGGAAAGCCTAAGATCACTGTGGGTGAATTTTCATAATTTATATGGTGTTTTGGCCTTCATAAGGGATTTTGGGTTTAGCCGAAAGATTAACAAACAGAGTCTTACAGCTGGCACGACATAAACACACATACACCTGTCTTTCAGTCACGGTCAGAGATAGTCAGAGTCTGAGTGTGTTGCTCGGTCACAGAATGAAATTTCAGAGACAGAATCACGTGCAAACATAGGGGAAGCAAACGGAGAGGCATGTCTGGCTTTGAAAGATGCCTTAATGACGCCAGGCTGTATTAGCCAGGTTGTGTTAAGTTCCACTTTGCTCTTATCTGTTGCTCCCCTAAAAATGTTAATCATCTCTGTGCTTTGCTCGTCTTCAGTCGGAGGCTACACGCGCATGTGCAGACACCTGTCGCGCTCTGCGTTAATGAGACTTCAAGGAATCGACAAAACCTGGACGCAGTAGGTCAGTCATTTTCGGTGAAGCCAGTTAACGTGTAAACATCCTGGAGGTCTCTGGTCTAAATGGAAACGTTAATTAGTTACGAGGATGTCACACTTAACAATTATTATTAAAGAAAGATTGAGAGAATATGTATGAGAAATTGACCGGTGTGATGCACTCCATCGTAATCTGAATGGAACATTTCCATGCCGCCTATGAGGATAGCGCAAATAAAATAAGCAACAACAACAAAAAAAAAACCCTCACAGTATTTCACTGGACCATTCCCATTTTCTCTGAATAATTGAATAACTGCCTTTTTTTTCCTTGAACAGTCGCAGTTCCAATACGGCCAAAGTTAATTACCCGATAACTCGCTCCTCTTAGCGTGTTACCGTGTACTTTCTGGTGAATACCAAGAACTGTAAAAGCATTTTTTTTTTCTAGTAACCCCTCTGGAAGGTTTACTGTAGTTTTAATCACGACACTTTAATGTTGCTGTGTTTTACAGCGTAGGCTACAAGAGAAAACTAGTTCAAACAATAAACAAAAAGTGATAACTGTTTGAAATGAATAGCCTATGTCAAGGAACAACTTCAGGAGCGCGCCCGTGAACCTAAAACCGAAAAAAAAGGCATAGTGTAAACTTCTCTTTTGAAAGTATATATAATTATCAGATAAATTAAAACAACAGCAACAGCTGGACCTGTTTGTGTTGGAGCTGACCATTAAGACAAAACATTTACATGCAGGGACTGTGTATGTCAGGTTACATTTCGACGCGTGGGTAGCTAACTGTCATATACTGTTGTTGGACATATTGTAAAGCCGAAAGACCATTAACGTTGATAAATTGGCTTACCGTACTGTATCAGCTAGACCTCGCTATTCCATTTGATGACGCTGTGTTATCTAACTTGAACTAGCATTTATAGAGAGGTCTCAGCCGTGGCACAGAGCGAGGTAAGGTTTTAATGCTATTTTTTAAATCTGGATTAATACTAGAATATCTTCGAATATCTTTTTTTTTAAATGTCTTTTATTTCATGTCAAATTTCATTCTAGCTCTTTCGGTTTCAGTCACTGCCTGCGATTTACCCAAAGACGTATGAAACATTTAATGTCAATGTCAGTAGGCCTATTTAATACCAGAACACAGTATACTACTCAGATAAAGTAGGCCTACGTGTCAGAGACGAAAACTTGTATCACAGATTGTGAGTGTACAGTTCTGCTTAGTACAGGCCGCTAGAACAGAGCGGTGACCTCACCAGTGTCTCTCTATTAGCCGTTAAGATTAGCTGAGACATCTGTTTGGATTTGTAGAGGATTCCACTTACCCATATGTCGGCTAAAGCGCAGAGTTTCAGCTGACGTAGGTTTGTATTTGGGACTCTTACGTGATAATGTTTAGAGAACATTTTTTTTGATCTTTTAAATCTTTTACATCCGATCATTTTAAGTGTTATGACGCCTATTAACGGACTGCAGTGTCGGTTTGAGGGGGAAAAACACTAAAAGTGTCAAACTGCTGCCATAAATCATTTTAGAGAGACATTCTAAAATTTATGTGTGAAATTTTGGGAAACTGGAAGGCTTCCCCAATGTGGATCATGGACTACCCAACATTCCCCCCCACCCCCTCCACTGTCTACAAAACACACACACACACGCTTGTTGTCATACATGGTTGCTCACAGTCATTTGCATGAGCATGGAAAATGAATAGCCCATATTAATGAAGCTTCACCTTTGACTAGCTAAATAACAGTCACCTGACCATATGGACCACACACACTCACACACACACACACTCACACACACACACACACATAATCCCTCTTACATGTCTCCCTGTTTCTGTGCCTTCAGTCTTTCTCTCAGCTGATGATGCTTACAACAAAATAGGCTTAAGGAGCATCGCTATAGCAACAGTGAACTAAGAGGCTCTCCTGAGCGGAGGGAGGGGGTGTGAATAGGTGCGTTCTCTCCGGAGACTGAGTCCTGAACCACGGGAGCAAGCGAACCAAGGTCAGAGCCCAGGAGAGGGCTGGCTTTGGCAGAGCAGAGTTCAGCCGAGAGAGGAGTGCAGAACACAAGCGTGTGGGAGGAATATTCTGTAAGATTCAGCGAGAGAGAGAGAGAGAGAGAGCACAGAGGAGGGACGAGGAAAACCAGTTTATCGGAGGAGGAAAAACAAGCTGGGAGCTGAGTCTCCTGTCAGCCCGTGTGCTGTGGAAGAGTGATTGAGTAACAGGGACGGTGGCTCCTGCCTTGGCAGATACTGGAGACGCCAGGGATTTTGGGTAAGCGTCTCGTCGAGGTGGAGAACTTGAGCCACTGATGTTCAGGAGTATCTGATCTTTAACTTTGTTTTACCAAATCTCAGCCGACTAGTCTTCTACAAAACTAAGTGGCATTTTGACAAACGCAACTTTAAAACCAAAGTGTAATATGTGAAATGTTGTTCAAATTTCTAAATCTGTTGTTAATGCTCTACTCAAAACCGAATGTCCGACATATCTAGGGAAGTTCTCTGTCTGTATCTCTCCTTTATAGCACTGTCTGTCCAGCGTTTTCCTAACAATGAGAATTATTTAAATTATTTCAACACATTGGACAGATATAAGCCAAAGAGAAATCCCTGGAGTGCAGCAGTGCTAATTATCTGTAATCAGGACTGAGAAATGTTTATCCTGTGTATATATATAAGATAAATGTTTATCCTGTGTATATATATAAGATAAATGTTTATCCTGTGTATATATATAAGATAAATGTTTATCCTGTGTATATAAATAAGATAAATGTTTATCCTGTGTATATATATAAGATAAATGTTTATCCTGTGTATATAGATAAGATAAATGTTTATCCTGTGTATATAAATAAGATAAATGTTTATCCTGTGTATATATATAAGATAAATGTTTATCCTGTGTATATAAATAAGATAAATGCATATCCTGTGTATATAAATAAGATATATATAAATGTATATCCTGTGTTTTCTCAGTATTCCCTCTGCTGTATGGTCATGTTCATCACGTTTTTTAAAAAGAATACGTTCGTCAAGAGGAGAGAAATAAGAGACTGAAAAAATGAAATAGAAAAGTCATTTAAATCACTTTGATTTTGAAACTAGCTCGGTCAAGATGAATGCATCAGCGGTCGAATAAGCAAAGGTTTAAAAAAAACGTTCGGAGACTGACTGAAATTTCCATGTACTTGTGAACCGATGAAAACGCGGTGTGAGAAAGCTGGTCCAAAATACAACGCAGAAGCAACAGCAAATTCAGCAGCAGTGTGAGAACAGAGGAGCAGAGAGGGAGGGAGGGAGAGAGAGAGAGAGAGAGAGAGAGAGGGAGAGGGAGAGAGAGAGAGAGAAAGAGGGAGAGGGAGAGAGAGAGAGAGGGAGGGAGGGAGAGAGAGAGAGAGAGAGGGAGAGGGAGAGAGAGAGAGAAAGAGGGAGAGAGAGAGGGAGAGAGGGAGGGAGGGAGAGAGAGAGAGAGGGAGAGAGAGAGAGAGAGAGAGAGGGAGGGAGGGAGAGAGAGAGAGAGAGAGGGAGAGGGAGAGAGAGAGAGAAAGAGGGAGAGAGAGAGGGAGAGAGGGAGGGAGGGAGAGAGAGAGAGAGGGAGAGAGAGAGAGAGAGAGAGAGAGGGAGGGAGGGAGAGGGAGAGAGAGCGAGAGATAATGCTGGAGCTGTGGTTAATGGCAGCCTGAACCTTCAGGCAAACACACACACACACACACACACACACACCATAGCACTCCCACTATTTTATGATTTTAGATTTGATTTGACAAAGACTTATAAACCCACTTATATTGGTAGTTACTGGACTCTGCCTGAAGCACAGGGGGTGTGTGACATTTTGATTAAAGATGATCCCCGGTGTTTTTAACCCAATACTGTGGTAATGTACTATACAGTAGGCGTCACTCTAACGTGTTTTATCAGAGCGGAGTGTTTGACCTGACGTGAGTTACTGAGACAAAGTCTGTGTGTTATAGCTGTCTGTGAGTTAGCATGGCTTATCATGAGTGATCTTCAAGGCACTGTTCAGATTCTGACGCGAGATTCAAAGCCCAGATGTTGGTGTGTATGTATATTTTGGAAGCAGAGCAAATCTTGGTTTCAATCCATACCAAAAGAAGAAGAAGAAGAAAAAACCCAATTCTCTCGCTGTTGAGGAGGAGTCCGTTGTTGTATCTCCAGTCTGTGGCGTGAAATTTCACTTTTCTAGAACCTTACAGAACATGAATTAACTGAAGAAATACACTAAAGGCCTTTATCACCTAATACAATTCTCTTGTCTTTATTTAGAGTAAGGACACACCTAAATACAAATACAGACTTCAGATCTGTGTACACCGACTTTTACCATATTTACAGCACAGCCTGGTCACCCTAATTTATAACATATGACGATCCCCCGACCACCGAAGAATCTACCTGTCTACCTTACCTGACCATTATCTAACATTGTCTGCCTGTCTACCTTACCTGACCATTATCTAACGTTGTCTGCCTGTCTACCTTACCTGACCATTATCTAACATTGTCTGCCTGTCTGCCTTACCTTACCATTATCTAACATTATCTACATTGTCTGCCCGTCTGTGTCTGTCACTGGAATGAAATGCCTAAAGCTGTTATTTTCTCTGACGCCCCCTCCCTCGCAGGATTCAGTGGGCAGGTGACCGCGTGCTCGGGGGGGCCATGTCGTGGTTCGGGTGGGGCGAGCCGTACTATCGCAGTCCGCGGCGGGAGCCCTCGGAGGTGGTGACGGACACGCTGATGCTGGAGCTGAGCTGGCAGTTAAAGGAGACGGAGAGACTGCAGAGGGAGCGAGAGAGCGAGTACAGACGGCTGAAGACGGGCGTGGACTACAGCTGGCTCGTGACCCCGCCCCGCAGCACCTACAGTCTCCGCCCCGGGGAGAGGCTGGGCCTGGAGGACCTGTGTGGCAAGGTCCACCCCTCCTACTGCGGCTCAGTCATACTCAGGTAAACCAATACAGCGGTGTGGATGGCAGGGCGGTAACGGGGCAGCTTATGGGGAGGGCGACCATGACCAGTGACTGGAGAGATGAGGGTTCGGCTGTTGTGTTCGAGGGCCCAGTGTGAGTGTGTCACTGAGTCATGCCCCGAGGTCCACAGCATGTGACCTCTGACCCTGACAGTAATTAGTGTAAATCGCTCTGGAACGGAGCCTTAGCTGCGGGGAGAGTTACATTCAGCGGTTTTGTGTTTCTGATTGGCCGAATTGGTGTGTCACATCTGTGAATGCCGAGTGTGTCGGGGGGCATTTTTAACTCAGACAGGTGAGAATAGAGAAGAGAACAGCTTGTTTCTCGTGGGAACGTGTGTCTTATGCAACACTGATGTAAGGGAGAACTCCTCAGCCCAGGCCAGTGTGGAGCAGAAACCTGGGGACCAGTACATCAGCGTTCTCACAGCGCTCATCTGATTCCACGACTCAGTTACTGTCCCCCAACAAAACCCGTTTCTTTGACCAAATAGGGAGCGGTTATCAATAAGTTAAATCTCATTTTGGTTCATCTTTCATACATTGTTTAACCAAAATGGTCACACAGGTCAGCCCAGTTAACTGTGTTTTCCATACAGTAGAAAGTGTTCCTGTTCCTGCCACTGAATCAGAGAACAGGACCACTCACCCGGTCTCACGCCCTGGCTGCCTGTGAGGACTCCATTCCCAAAGACGATCCCTGAACCTAAGAGACGCCACAAAGTTTGGACAAGGGAAGCATCTCTTCCCAGCACAGACCTGAGATGTTCTTTGGAAACGTGGGCGTCTCTCTGATCCCTGATCTGCTCTAAACCGTGGTTAAACCGTGGTTAGAACAGAGGTTGCTCTGTTTGAGGAGCGGCAGCGCGGTGCTAATTGAAACTTTCAAGTCAGTCCCGTGAGAACCAGCCCCTCACACTGAAATGCTGAGAGAGCAGCTTTGTCTGCGTTTCCCTTCAGTTGAAACACAAAACACAGAGTCAAAGCAGAAAACGGAACACACCTGAGACACGGTCCAGGTAAAACATACACCTGTCCGTAGAAAGCTGTGTTTTTAAATGAAAGGAAAAGCTCTACCACTTTCTCCTCAGCTAAACGGGCAGAAGCCTCAGGGCATTCAAGACCAGTTCAAGGCTTCTGTTACAGCGCCATGAAGATGGACAGCAACCCCATAGGACTGATGTAGGAAATATCACCACACGGCATAAAATGTTACAAATAAATAAACTAAATGTGGCTAAAAAAAATATAAAACTCAACACCAGACTCCTGCCTATAGCTCATTCAGATGCGTTGTGTTACAGAAAAGGTTGAATTAAACCGACCCCACGTTCATTCTGAGAAAACGTTTCAGCAGTCACAAAGAGAACTGGGCGTTTTGGGAGGTTCAGTGTCCTTTCCAGCAGTAAGATTAGCTTAACGTGATTCGGCTGATTTGCGTGATGAGGACCTGCCATGGGGCTCTATTTTCGGATTCTGTAAGCACTGCTTGGCTCGTTGAGGTGAGGGGTGAGTAAGTGGCTTTGGGAGGGGCGGAGCTTTCTGTGACGGACAGCCTGCAGGACTCTCTGCGGGCTTTATCTCCCCATCATCTCAGTGAGCCAGGCGAACAGGCCTCTGTCGTGAACAGCTAACAATAAGGAGCGATGAAGTGCAGAAAATCTCGACACACTGTTCAAATACTCTGAAAAGGAGAAGAAAGACTAATTCACACAAAATCTAGAGACGTTTCATTTCCCGATGGCCCTGTTTAATTTATTATCGGTGATATTCTAGAACATTCTAGATATTTTACATCAAACGAGCTCGACTTCATGATTTGCTTCATGATTTGATGAAAACACTAGTTGACTGATCTCCAGTCAGGGGAGTGTTTTATCTAAGAGAGCGGTTTGAGGCTGTGTCTGTGGATGGAACCTGCACGCTGGGCTGAACTGGATTTCCATTGGCTGTTAGCATGAGTCTCAAGGACATCTCTAGGGAATACTCCCTTTTTCTCTGCTGTCAAAGCACTGAATGAATCTATGGACCTCAGAATGGGAGTTGACAAGAAAAGCTGAAAGCAGTTTTACCAGATTCTCATTGGCCGGATGTTTGGGTGCAGAGAATTTGATTCGCTAAGCACTGAGGCCCTATGGTCTCAATCATTCATTTGCTGAGACTAAAAAAATAACAATGCTCTTTTCTCTGAGTGGCAGTCAAAGCATCTTCACACAGCCTAGGCTGTGCCACATAGGTTTTCCTCTGGGCAAGTCACATTCATGACCCATAGAGTATTCACCTACTATCTGTTCTACTACTGATACATTCATGACCCTTTATCACCCACTATCTGCTCCACTAACATTGACTGTGAGCCTCTAAAAAATTATTTTCAGCTGTCAAATGGGTTAAAAAAAACAAACAACAAAAAACCCTAAAGACCTAAATCCCTCCATCTTCCTCTACCCCTCCCCCCACCCCCACCCCACCCTTTCTCTGCGCCCTACAGGTTCCGACAGGTGTTGATAGAGAACGAACCTGAGGTGCACGAGGTTTCCGGACTCTTCCGCAGCGTTCTGCTGGAGGCGCTGGAGCGTTTCCAGGAGGAGGAGGAGGCCCAGCGGCTGGCCCGGCAGTGGAATAACAGACGAGCCATCAGCATGTCTCTGCTCAACTTCAAATCTCGCGTCCGCATCAATCCGTTCGGCAGCAGCGTGGGGCTGATCTCTGCCGGCGGCGGCGGCGGCGGGGGGGAGGGGGCCGATGGGGGGGAGGTGAAGACCATCTCTGAGGACGTGGAGCGGGGTCTCGGGCAGACGACAGAGAAGGCACAGAGAGTGTGGAGCATGCCCGACTTCAGACACAAAGGCGTCAACGGCAACGCGTGAGGAGCAGCACGTGAACGACGGTTGCCGTCTTTTTACGTTGCGGTCCTCACCTCGTTTAACCCGCTCCAAACAAAACCCGTACTGGACTGGATACCCTGCAGTTACCATCCCTCAGTTTAAAATGTATAGAAATGTATGTGTGGTATCATGTCTCTCACATAGCCTGTCCCTGGTCTGAGACCACAGAACAGTTAGGAACAACATACATACCCCCCACAAAATCCACCCATGCTGATCATCATGAGTGGATATTCACTTCCCTGTTTCTGGTTATTATATATTAATTATGTTATCTGTTATGGGACGTGCGACCTTTAGCACTGACTGCGTAAGGATACGGATGTTTCTACTGGCTCTTTGACCTGAATGTATGATGCCTTTCAGTTATTCATTTACCTTGTAGTGATGAACAAGCCCCGCCCACTTTAATAACACACGACTATAGAACTTACACTGTAACCTAGGCAGCCACGCTACTATTCAGGTCTCCACCGTTTGTATTTGTATATAAATGGGAGCTACAGAAGAACTTGGGCTGAGATTTTCAGTATGTTTGTGATTATTAAACATCGTGTTTGTATGTGTAAGGTTTTTGGCGGTGAAAAATGGCGTGTCAGAAGCGTACCGTGTGTATGAGGAGAACGGGAACGATCCACAATCACAGCCATAAACCAGTGAAACCAGGAAAAAAAGACGGCTCAACTGGACGTGTCAGGTGTCTCAACAAAATCAAACAAGACTGAAAACCCAAGAACAGTGCCACATGTAGGTCTCTAAGGTCGTGCTGTAGTCTATGACAGGTTATGACGCTTAATACTAGGATCATTATTAGTCATCTTTAATAGGTACACCTGCCTCCATCCGTCACAAAGTTTAATTCAAACGAAGTGTGTGTTTAATTCACGCTTAAGCAGCCAAATGTGAGAAACCAGGGCAGACTCAGAACACGGGCAGTTCTACACTCTCTCTAACTCTGATGGTCTGAAACGCGTTAAACAGCAGGTACGTCTGTGGTCAGTTTAAAACATAAAGCCCAGAATTTCATACTCTGTGAGATATTCCATAAAACCCAATGGAAGCCCAAAGATGTAACATCTCAGGAAATGCATCTGAAGTCTCGTCAGAACGATTTTCAGCACTTCCTGCCGATCGCACATACCAGTCCAAAAGTCCGTCCCGCTGCTGGTTCCTCTGGGTTGGTCGAGTATTTTAAAAGCAGCTGCATAAAAATGGCCTCCAGGGCTTGGATTTTATTTTTGCCAAATTTTTTATTGGCTCAGTTTGGCAGGACAACCAAAACCCTGTGAACTGCTCTTAAAACAAGAGAGAGAGTTTACCAGTCTGACTTACAGCAGAGTAACTCTGCTAACGGTTCAGTTTTTAGTTTGATTTTACATCCCGCCCACATCCATGCACATAATCATGACCCACTGGGTAACAAGCAGAACTTTATCATGAAGCAAAAAAAAAAGAAAAAAAGGTTCAATTGTAAAGCAAGAGCTACAGTTGTCCGCTGTGTACAGTGATTTGTTTATGTCGGTGTCAAAGCGCAGATGACATCACGTCTGCAAAACATCCTGTGACGTAAAGTATCTCAATAACTCAAACAACAGCACAACCACGGTACTGAACCAAGTCTGCGTTAATGCCCGGTGAATGCTGGGTAATCACATGACTGAGTAATGTTCTCACTGTGCATCAGAACAGATTGTGACTCACACACACACACACACTCACACAGTTTGTTTAAGCTGTGCAGAGACATGCCAGGAATGTCATAAGGAGTTTTAATAACTTTAAAATATCTCATAAATGCACTTCCAATGCAGTCTACACAGGTAGTGCTCCAAGATTTTCACTGACGACACAGTCAAGTTCATTATCGAAGCCCGTTCAGATGGAGAATTTAATTTAGCTTTTATAGTGGGTGGCATGATGTCTTCTCACAGTACCCTGGCCCACAGGCTGTCTGCTCTGCACTGTGATTTCTGTCTCACAGATAGTGTGTGTCTCACACACGATGGAAGAAACTTGGGTAGAAAAAAAATTCAAAAATCGATGCGTCAAAAGAGACTAATCCCATTGAGAGAAACATCGTGAGACTCACCCCAGCATCTGTCAGCTGACACAGGTAAAAGGACAGACGCAGGTAAAAGGACAGACAGGTTAGAGGACAGATGCAGGTAAAAGGACAGACGCAGGTAAAGGACAGACACAGGTTAGAAGACAAACACAGGTAAAGGGACAGACACAGGTTAGAGGACAGACACAGGTTAGAAGACAGACAGGTAGAGGACAGACACAGGTAAAAGGACAGACACAGGTAAAGGACAGACACAGGTAAAGGACAGACACAGGTTAAAGGACAGACGCAGGTAGAGGACAGACACAGGTAAAAGGACAGACACAGGTAAAGGACAGACAGGTAAAAGGACAGACAGGTAGAGGACAGACACAGGTAGGGGACAGACACAGGTAAAAGGACAGACAGGTAAAAGGACAGACACAGGTAAAAGGACAGACAGGTAGAAGACAGACACAGGTAAAAGGACAGACACAGGTAAAGGACAGACAGGTAAAGGACAGACACAGGTAAAGGACAGACACAGGTAAAGGACAGACAGGTAGAGGACAGACACAGGTAGAGGACAGACACAGGTAAAAGGACAGACAGGTAGAGGACAGACACAGGTAAAAGGACAGACACAGGTAGAGGACAGACACAGGTAAAAGGACAGACACAGGTAGAGGACAGACACAGGTAAAAGGACAGACAGGTAGAGGACAGACACGTAGAGGACAGACACAGGTAAAAGGACAGACAGGTAGAGGACAGACACAGGTAAAAGGACAGACACAGGTAAAGGACAGATACAGGTAAAGGACAGACACAGGTAAAAGGACAGATAGGTAGAGGACAGCATGGCGTCTCAGGACAGCAGTGATATTTATCAAAGGAAGAGCTGAAATGACGATGCGTTATTTCGTTGTAAATGACAGAGTTTTATTTGGCAGTCTTGTGATGCTGTGGACCCAGGGCAGGTGACTCTGAGGAGCAGTGCAGAGAAAAACACAGCCGGTCTGTGGCTTCACAATAACCCCATCCCATTTCTGTTACAAGAGTTACATCAGAGAACTCAACCTAAAAGCCCCAACTGGTAACTTTTTTTTCCTGGAAGTGTTTGTGTCAATTCTTTGCGTTAGCATGTATGCAGAGACTAAAGGGTTAACACACGTTTTCTCCTCTAAATCTGAATAGCATCTTTACAAGCACTCCATAAAACCTGAAGATACGAGATACAATGTTTAGAAATGTGTGTGTGGAGCACCTGTGTACCACACAACACATTATCTCACACTTAAACATATTTGTTCACTTTATAATGAGAGTATGTTACAATACAAACACATTTCTCTTCAGCACGGAAACATCGCTGTCCCCTAAGGACACGTGAGCAGAACGGCAGGGCTGAGAAAATTCCGGAGCAAGACTCCCAGACCCTGCTGGATCTGCACACACCAATGGGAAACACACTTCCACAGTCCACAGGTTTAACGTATGGGAAATGTATCGCTTAAAGTCACACAGACAACATCTCTGGTTTTCTATCTGAGGGTGGAGACGTGACAAACCAACACTTAACGTCTCAAATTCCTACTTCTCTCTGCAAACACGCACACAGAGAGACAGAAATCTTATTGGTGGAAGATGGGCTTTCCCTGAGAAGGTTGCTGACTGGTTGTGAGCGTAGATCTCCGATCAGAGGAACAGGCGGAAGCTTCTGGAACCTGACGCGCGGTGTTGTCTGCGTCAGTAGGTAGAATTGAGAAACTCCAGCAGCTCGGCACGGTTTTTGTCCCTCTGTAGGAAAACAAAGGTCACAAAGGTCATGAGCGTTAGCTTCTCTGAGACACGCAGAAGGTTCCTGGTTCAGGAAGCCTTCCGAGATCTAAAGCGTTTCTGCTGCCGCGTCAGACTGTCGCTTAGACCCTTTACAAATGTTCTAACCCTCAGTGGTCTGCCTCTCCCTGTTTTACAGCCTTGAGCTCTGAGCATTTTTTTCTACAATATCAAGCACTTTTCTTTCCCCTCTAAGAGACAACAGACTGAAGCCTGCTTGAATATTAAAAAGAAAAATCACGCACTTGTTAAAAGTAAACAAACAAACAAACAAACAAACCCCGGAAGAGGGAAAACGCCCGGACGTACCTGCTTGTCTGTCTTTGATTTCTTCACCTTCATTTTGATCTTCTTTCCTGAGATCATGCTGTACTTTCTCCCTCTCTTCCTCCCCTTTAGATACTGCAGCAAAAGAATAGTGTGGGGTTGTTTTTTTTTTGAGTGACAGCTGGTTGTGGCCAACACGTATCCAGTCTCAGTCAAGACACAGAGTCAGGGTCAGTGGAAAGTTGACTGTACCTTAGAGATCTGCACAGGCCCAGACTCGTCGTCCTCCTCCTCCTCCCTCATTCTTTTACCTTTCTTCCTCTTATGCCTCTTCTGCTTCTTTCCTTTCTGTTTGATAAAAAACAAACAAACAAACAAACAAACAAAAACATATCTTTCTTTTAATAGAATTCACATACCAAGCTTCCTGTAAAATTCTTGACAAATGGACTTAATGACAGGGTATATATTTTTTGTCTAAGATAACCTTCCAATTTGGATTGTATACTCTCATCTAAGAGGCTTCTAATCAGTTCCATTGGCATCATACAATATCACTGAACAGAAAGCCTGATCTCTGAGTAAACAGACTCCAGACAGACAGTCCACCGCCTCAGGAACAGCACAGACAGACTAAACAGTCAGAGTCCACCGCCTCAGGAACAGTACAGACAGACTAAACAGTCAGAGTGCACCGCCTCAGGAACAGTACAGACAGACTAACAGTCAGAGTCCACCGCCTCAGGAACAGTACAGACAGACTAACAGTCAGAGTGCACCGCCTCAGGAACAGCACAGACAGACTAACAGTCAGAGTCCACCGCCTCAGGAACAGTACAGACAGACTAACAGTCAGAGTCCACCGCCTCAGGAACAGTACAGACAGACTAACAGTCAGAGTGCACCGCCTCAGGAACAGTACAGACAGACTAACAGTCAGAGTCCACCGCCTCAGGAACAGTACAGACAGACTAACAGTCAGAGTCCACCGCCTCAGGAACAGTACAGACAGACTAAACAGTCAGAGTGCACCGCCTCAGGAACAGTACAGACAGACTAACAGTCAGAGTCCACCGCCTCAGGAACAGCACAGACAGACTAACAGTCAGAGTGCACCGCCTCAGGAACAGTACAGACAGACTAACAGTCAGAGTCCACCGCCTCAGGAACAGTACAGACAGACTAACAGTCAGAGTCCACCGCCTCAGGAACAGTACAGACAGACTAACAGTCAGAGTCCACCGCCTCAGGAACAGTACAGACAGACTAACAGTCAGAGTCCACCGCCTCAGGAACAGTACAGACAGACTAAACAGTCAAGAGTCCACCGCCTCAGGAACAGTACAGACAGACTAACAGTCAGAGTCCACCGCCTCAGGAACAGTACAGACAGACTAAAGCGTCAGAGTCCACCGCCTCAGGAACAGTACAGACAGACTAACAGTCAGAGTGCACCGCCTCAGGAACAGTACAGACAGACTAACAGTCAGAGTGCACCGCCTCAGGAACAGTACAGACAGACTAACAGTCAGAGTCCACCGCCTCAGGAACAGTACAGACAGACTAACAGTCAGAGTGCACCGCCTCAGGAACAGAACAGACAGACTAACAGTCAGAGTCCACCGCCTCAGGAACAGTACAGACAGACTAAAGCGTCAGAGTCCACCGCCTCAGGAACAGTACAGACAGACTAACAGTCAGAGTGCACCGCCTCAGGAACAGTACAGACAGACTAACAGTCAGAGTCCACCGCCTCAGGAACAGTACAGACAGACTAACAGTCAGAGTGCACCGCCTCAGGAACAGTACAGACAGACTAACAGTCAGAGTCCACCGCCTCAGGAACAGTACAGACAGACTAAAGCGTCAGAGTCCACCGCCTCAGGAACAGTACAGACAGACTAACAGTCAGAGTCCACCGCCTCAGGAACAGTACAGACAGACTAAAGCGTCAGAGTCCACCGCCTCAGGAACAGTACAGACAGACTAAACAGTCAGAGTCCACCGCCTCAGGAACAGTACAGACAGACTAACAGTCAGAGTCCACCGCCTCAGGAACAGTACAGACAGACTAAAGCGTCAGAGTCCACCGCCTCAGGAACAGCACAGACAGACTAACAGTCAGAGTGCACCGCCTCAGGAACAGTACAGACAGACTAAAGCGTCAGAGTCCACCGCCTCAGGAACAGCACAGACAGACTAACAGTCAGAGTCCACCGCCTCAGGAACAGTACAGACAGACTAACAGTCAGAGTGCACCGCCTCAGGAACAGCACAGACAGACTAACAGTCAGAGTCCACCGCCTCAGGAACAGTACAGACAGACTAACAGTCAGAGTGCACCGCCTCAGGAACAGTACAGACAGACTAACAGTCAGAGTGCACCGCCTCAGGAACAGTACAGACAGACTAACAGTCAGAGTCCACCGCCTCAGGAACAGTACAGACAGACTAACAGTCAGAGTCCACCGCCTCAGGAACAGAACAGACAGACTAACAGTCAGAGTCCACCGCCTCAGGAACAGCACAGACAGACTAACAGTCAGAGTCCACCGCCTCAGGAACAGTACAGACAGACTAACAGTCAGAGTCCACCGCCTCAGGAACAGTACAGACAGACTAACAGTCAGAGTCCACCGCCTCAGGAACAGTACAGACAGACTAACAGTCAGAGTCCACCGCCTCAGGAACAGTACAGACAGACTAACAGTCAGAGTCCACCGCCTCAGGAACAGTACAGACAGACTAAAGCGTCAGAGTCCACCGCCTCAGGAACAGTACAGACAGACTAACAGTCAGAGTGCACCGCCTCAGGAACAGTACAGACAGACTAACAGTCAGAGTCCACCGCCTCAGGAACAGTACAGACAGACTAACAGTCAGAGTCCACCGCCTCAGGAACAGCACAGACAGACTAACAGTCAGAGTGCACCGCCTCAGGAACAGTACAGACAGACTAACAGTCAGAGTGCACCGCCTCAGGAACAGCACAGTAAAGTGACAACCCACCTTCTTTCTCTCCTTCTTCCTTTTCTTGGAAGCCTTTCTAGACTTTTTATGTGAATCTAGAGAGGAAACAAGGAACAAAAAAGTCAGTTTGTCATGAGATATTACACCTGATCCTGTCACAGCATTAAATCACTAAATTCACATCACAGACATGTTTTCTACAGATGTCTGCCTGGAGTTAAACATATGCATGAGTTCATGTTCTACACTGCACACACACACACACACACATACACACAGCAAAACCTGAATGCTGGACAACTCTTACACCTACAGTAATCTGTACCTATGTATGCAGGAGGAATGATGCAAAACGTACATTTCTACACTGCAACGACAGTTCTGCCACGGGCGCTTTGCGCGCCTCATTTCTAAATAGTTTGTGTCTTACTATCTGCGAGGAGAACAGCGGTACTTACCGCTGCTACTGGAGCTACTCCTACTGCGCGAGGAGGAGCTGGAGGAGGATGAGCGTGAGGAAGAGGATGACGACGACGACGACGACGATGATGATGAAGAGGAGCTGACAGATGACGAAGATGACGATCTGCTCCGAGTGCGTCTCCGTTTTCTTTTCTCTCTCTCTGTCAAAACAAATCCACAGTGAGCATAAACCGAGACGGTGTGCATCACGCGTTGTTGCAAACAAGTCGCTGAAAACCAAGTGTTCTGAGCCAAAACGACACAGCCATTTTTTTCAAACCAATGTTGCACATTCGTCTAAAGACACAAACCTCTGCTTCTTGCCCGTGGTCTTTCATCTGATCCCACGCTCGACCGACTTCTGTCTCTGGAACCCACTTTCGCAGACTACAAAACAGTAACAGGGCAGCAATAGAACATAACCCGAGCTGATCAATTTCAAAGAGGTTGTCTTGTAATTACTTGTGGTTGATTGCTTCACATTTATTCCACTGCAGAAGTCATGCACCATCTTAAAAACTAGTTAACGAGTTCTTCTTTCTCTAATCGATATCTTGAATAACCGTTCCTGTTACTGTGGTTCAGTAGGCAGTTGGCTGGTTGTCTAATTCTCCGACAAAAAAATGCTAGTAATTCGATTAGTAAACCCTGATAAAAAAGAAAACAACATAAACTACCATAGTGCAGCTATCTAGCCACGTATGGATTACCTAGCTAGTCAGCGAGCAACGCAAATGTTTTGCGTTTATACGATGCCTCACTCTTACCATGGTGGATGATCAGTGGCTCGATAAAACCTATCAGGTTCTTGGAAAATTAGATAAAGATTCGATTGAACTACACACAGCTTTCCATCATTCGAATTCAAAGAGAAACTTGATCGTTTTCCTCAACGGTGAAAACAACAGATGGACGCCATTTTGTTTCCCGCAATCCACCGCTGTTTTAAAGAATCCCTGACCGTTTCCGGGTATCATCCTATTACACACTGATGTTTAGTTATCCTCAAGTTTTGACGTCAAGTCGCAGTCCGCCAGGTAGCTGCTACCTTCTGTAGTCGGAAGCGTTGTAATCCACACAGGGATTTTAAATTATGTGGTGTACATAGTGTATTGTAATGTAATGTATACCTTAGAAAAAAAATCCTTCCAGTAACTCAGATTACAAAATTACACGATTCCTTTATTGTCATTTTATCATGCACTTGCGTACAATCAAGAATGAAATCCCGTTCCTCCTATACCAACAGTGTACGTAGATTAAAGTGTAGTTTCATCAGCGAACTTGATGATGTGGTTGTTGCTGGATCTGGCTGTCCAGTCGCGGGTCAGCAGGGTGAACAGCAGGGGGCTCAGGACGCAGCCCCGGGGCGAGCCTGTGCTCACTGAGATGGAGGCTGCCGACTCTGACCGTCTGCTGCCTTCGTGTCAGGAAGCCCAAGATCCAGTTCCAGGTGCCAGTATCCACCTCCAGCGACCTCAGTTTTTCCACCAGTTGCGGTGGTATGATGGTGTTGAAGGCTGAGCTGAAGTCGATGAAGAGGGGTGTGGCATAAGCATCCCGGTTTTCCAGGTGGGACAGGGTGAGGTGGAGGGCGGTGGATAACCATGAAGTGATAGGGTTTCATACAGTTTCATATTTTGTTTGACTTTCATCATAGCCTTGCAATTATTTCTTTACCGTATATGAGTAAGTCAGAGTCTTGTCTGAGTAAACGCAGGGACTTAGAACTGTTGCAGACCATATTAGAAAAAGACACTGTAGTCATTATTAACTGTGACTGGCACATTCGTGCCTGTTTATTATTAATGTACTTTTATTTCAGTAAAATGTTCTCTGAGTCTCATAGCTCTCAGATAGAAAACAAAAACACACAGTTTCATATTGTATAAAACTATATTTATAAATGACAGTATAAGTGTTGTACATTTGCATTCATATTATAAACAACATTTGCAAAGCTTCTATGACCTTGACTTAAACAGTGGTTTTGTTTACAAATAAAGCACACATACAACCAAACAATACCTAGTCTAATGGTTGTCATCTGTATCTCTTCTGACTCCAGACAGTGGTCTGTGTTGGTACAGTAACAGCCCCCAGTGTTCCTCAGAGTTGATTTACTCACACACTGATAGAATTTCAGCTTTTTCAGAGATGCAGGAATCAAGAGAATCAGACTATGTCCATATACTGTACATTGATAGATGGAGTAATATTAAAAAAGCAAAAAAAAAAAACAAAAAGAAAAACAGATTACATCTGGTTTAATGCAGATCTGTAGACCCATCCTTGCCCGGGCGGGTTTGGTGCCAGTGGGTTGACTGTAAGTGGTGTGGGTACAGTGACTGGCGGGCACCGCGGGCTCCGGCGTGAGGCTGAGGAGAACCTGACCTTGTGAAAAAAGGGTGGCGGCTCTAAGCAGCCCTCACCCTCAACCTGAGCTAAGTGTTGTGTGTAAAACAATGCAGTCCAAAAAAAAAACCTCACATCCGTTAGACGGCTATTACAATAATACATGCTTCAGAGACATACTTAGTTATAGTATATTTTAAGATAGAATTTTGTCATCAGAAATGTGCTACGATTAGTTACGTTTATTTGTAAGCTTAAAACTCTGTCGGTAATGTCTCATTTTATTATTTATCAGTTATGCATGTATCATTAATGCATTAATGTTGTGGTCTAAGCAAGATATAACCTCTGTAAAGAGTATTATTTACATAGATATATTCTCTATATAGAATATTCAATACAGTGGGCATACCTTCACAAGGACAAGATTAGTTCACCAAACGTGAACAAGGCAAATGTTCAGATGGTAAGTTTACTCTAAAAATGTCATAGATACTACGGAAAAAGATACTCAGATAATACGATTTTAAAAAAGAAAAGCGAAAATGTCATTACAAACTATTATGTGGAGAGTACATTCATAGATTATACAAAGGTAAATGAAAGTTTAGTAGGACAATTGACGCTGAAGGACAGTTTACAGGGTTAGTCAGACTGGCAGGGGCTGTACTTGGGCAGTGTTTGGGCAGCATATAAAATATTTAACAAAACAATGTTGTCTGTACTGAAAAGATACTGTTGAGGGGAAAATAGCATATTTCATTCCAGACAGAAAATGTTGAATCTGAACATGTCTGAATTGATTGTTTGAATTCATTTGATAAATTCATCTGGTATCATCTATTGAAAAAATACAGAACAGTAAAAAAAAAAAAAAAGAAGAAAGAAACCCCAAAGAAAATCAAATTTCAAAAATAAACAGGCACAATGGAGCACAGTTTTTTTCCCTCCAAAGTATCAATAGTAAATGCTTCACATTACAACCCCTACCTAAATAAAACAAAAACAACTTGAATTCAGTGACCATGTGGATGTCAACTCCCTGATAATTGAATTTAACGTAAATCTGTAGCCGAGAAGTGCCGTAAAAATATGAATCGGTAATTTGGTACTGGCTTTGCTCTTCATTTCTGAGTTTTCTCTCAAACACTTGCAGTAAAACAACCATAATAATGGACCATTTGACTGCAGCCCTCAGGCCATTGTACTGTGGCATTCAGTTTGGCTTGTGTGACGGGTCACAGATATTTTACTAGTGTTCAGGTTACAAATACTCAACAAACACTCTGTTCTCATCTTCACTCCTAGCCTTCATAGGTGGAATGTGGTAGGGCTGAGTGGAATTCATTTGTGAAGTGTTGAATTGAATTGAACTGGACTGAACTGAATTGAATTAAATTGAGTTGAGTTGAATTGAATTAAGTTCACCCCTCTATATCCAAATACCACAGATTGTCTGTAGTCTGGTAACTTCAGGCTTCAATTGGAATGGATGTCATTTAAAAAGGACTTCTTATATGATTCGGTTACAATTGCATCGTTTTAAATTCAGACCCCAGAAGAAAAATCAGACATGACAGAGGCACAAAAGCAGACAGTGAAAGGGAGGTTTGTCAAAATACTGGACCAGTCAGACAAAAATACTTGAGCAATATTCGGAGTACTGAGCTGGTTGACAGTTCTGGTTTTCCTAGGCCTGGACAGAACCAGACCTGGTCTTTAGGCCTCTGCCTTGTTCTTAGAATGATCCGCGTGGGCCAGGCTCTCCTCGTTTTCCTCCTCCTCCTCAGGCACCTGTGGGACAGCAGGAGCAACTGTGAGTGAATCGAACTGAACTGAACTGAACTGTTGGGAAACCAGAAGCCTTGTAATAGTTTACCCACAGAGTGAAAAAGCACGTTGTTTGTTTTTTAGTTGATTGATTGATTGATTGACTGATTGGTTTTACTTTAACCATCTTCCTACATTGTTGCTGAGTTATTTTTGTACTTTGGGAAACAAACGTGACCGGTTTAAACAACTGTTCTAAAAAGGTGCTTTGTGAATTCAGCTGTTTATGGGTCTGTATCATAGACACAGACTTCCACAAGCACATTGCCCTCTGATATTATTTACTAATGTAATTCACTTCTTCTTATATTTTCCTTCTGTTATAATTCACTAATATAATTCACTTCTTTTCACTTTTTCCTTCTGGAGCAACTCACTTCTTTTCTGGCTGTGTACTCAGTATTGGACAGACCTACCTCCCAGTAAATGGAGTCATCAAAGCAGTTCTGATCAGGAGGCTGTCCCCACAGTGGCAGCTTCATTAGGAGACCTGCAAAGGCGAAGCAGAGATTTATTTACAGATTTTGAACAAAATGTTTTTAGGATGGTGACATGGGCACAGAGTTAGGCATTTTAGAGTTTTGAAACCTTTTGTTTTATGTCAGAGGATGTGCTCCTTTTCGATTAGAGCAGTGGCCAATTGGTTCATTAATTAATCAGAAGTATTCTCTACAGGCACAGTTGTAGAAATGATTGGCTTTCTACCTGTGATGGCCCCGCCCACCAAAGCAAACCCAAGGGAGGAGGCTAGGCCTGCAGCCTGCATGGTTGGCTTGATGCTGAAAAAGAGAAAGTTTCATTTGAAAAAGGAACTAATGCACCATATCAGATTATTACTTGTTTTTACTGACTGATCTCAAACATGTAGGTAGATAAATTCATCTGCAGTTTATTCCAATAACCAGCTGGACTAATGCCTGTCTCCCTCCGACCTCTCCCATAAACAACCACAGGCTTCAGTTTCTAACTTCACTCACTTTTAAGTATTTCATTATTAAAGTAACAGGAGCCTCTATCACAAAGCTGTGCATTTTCCAAAGATAAGCGGACCACTCTTAAAGTACGAGCAGAAGGAACACGAGTAAAGAGTGAGGGAGAGGATGGAGGTGATGAAGGCTAATGGTACTTACTCCTCTTTCTTTCCCAGTGCGGCGGCTACGATGCCAGCTAGACCTCCCAGAATGCCGGGCATGCCGTGGAGGTTGTGCACGCCGCACGTGTCCTGGATACCCAGGCTGGATGCCAGGATGGGCTGAAGACGTCAGAAAACAAACGAGAAAGAGAAAATGCCCCACTACACTTTCGGTAAACTAACAGGCCACTTTCTGCCCATACACCAGGTCAGAAATAGAGGGGGGGGTGGGTGGGACTTACATATTTTAATACTTGTTGATGCAAATGAAAGTTTTGTGTCCAGCTTTACTTCTTGCAGTGACTTAGCTACATATAAAGATCTGACATCAGTGAGTGACTTAGCTACATATAAAGATCTGACATCAGTGAGTGAGAGTTGCTGGTTTCTCGGCTGCACTCTGACGGCTTTTCTGAAAGCAGTTCTGTGCCGGTATTGGTTAAATCCTTCATTTGACGTAACAGTGCTGTCGATGTCAACTCGAGAAATGAAGTAAATAACTGCATGTTAATGTAACTAAGCTGAATGCCTGCAGTGAGAAACCTCAGCTGTAAGTCTGGGATCTGAACTCAGTGTGAATGAGGCTGAATCTCCTGATGTGGATGGGAGTGTCTTACGGTGAGGAATTTGAAGCCAACTGTCGAGATGACTCCGGCGATCAGACCAATCAGCATTGCGCCGAAAGGTCCGATGTTCATGTCTGCGCAGGTTCCCACGGCAACACCTCCAGCCAGCGTGGCATTCTGAATGTGCACCTGTGTCACAGCCCAACACAACAGTGTCATTCACACACGATTTTCTCTCTCACTGATTTAAAGAGGAGTGAATGGGTGAAGACTGAACTCCACCAGCATCTCCTGCGATCAGTGTGCACAAAAACCAGACAGAAAACGGCAGTGATGTTGGCGTTGGCACTGGGATGATGTAGGTCGCTCACCATGTCTAGTTTGCCCTTGTGCTCTAACAGGCTGGATGTGGCGTAGGCAGAGAGAGCGCTGGCGGCCAGGGAGAAGTAGGTGTTGATGATGGCCGTTTGCTGTGGGTATCCAGCTGAGGCGATAGCCGAGTTAAAACTGGGCCAGAACATCCACAAGAACACAGTGCCTGAGCAGAGAGAGAAAACAGCCTTTATTATGATTATCATGAATTATTATCATCATCATCATTATTATTATTATCATTATTATTACTATTATTATTATTATTATTGTTGTTGTTGGTATGATTATATATTTTAGTCTGGTTGTTCTTGTTGTTAGTCCTACTGTTACACTGAGCACTAAATGAGTATTAAGCAATCAGTGTCATGGTTATACACACATAAACGTGTGCAGTGTTCAGAAAGACTAGCAGTTCATGTCTCATCCACTAGGTGGTGCATTTGCACAGACTTAGTAGAGTTCTCTGTACCAATCATTGCGAACAGGTCGGAGTGATAGACGGAGCCGTCATTCTCGTGGCCGTTCCTTAGAGCCGGGCGGTAAAGCATGCGAGCAACGGCCAGACCGAAGTACGCTCCGAACGCGTGGATCGTCATCGAGGCTCCAATATCAGAAGCCTGTTGAGGAAATTTACTGATTTACTGCAAGAAATGGAGACTTTATGTGTGATCATCTTCTGCGTAACTACTGCGTAACTAGTTGAATTACTAGATGAAATTAAATGCCCTATCAGCTCAGAGCAATAACCATGAGAGAAGATTTAGTATGTAAAAAATCATTTTGATTTTATTAGGATTTGATCATCTGTACTCTAATGGTGAGGAGTAACACAGCTGTGTTCTTTGCTTAGATTCAGTTCAAACGAGACAGTGCATACTTGGCAATATTGATATATATTGATGTAACCGTGAGCAGAACTAGTGACTTGTCCAAATGATTTCTCCAAATAACCTCAACACACATGATCAGTATGACAGATTTCTATTCCTTCCCTAACCCCCTCTCATAGCAGGGTTGCCCCCCAAGCCAACAGGATACACAGTATTGCATGTCAACTACCATGGCCTCTGATTGGCTGAGGAGTGCACACACCTGCTTCCCAGATTAAAAAATGAGGTGTGAATGAAGACCCAGACAGTGAGCTGATACGCACCCCAAGGACCTCCACCACCAGGTGCTCGTTGATACAGAAGGTGGTGATTTCTAGGAGAGTCATGAGGAGCAGTTGCACAGGGCTGGTTTTCCCAAGCACGGCCCCGAAGGAGATGAGCACTGTGGCGGTGCTGAAGTCAGCGTTGATCATCCTGAGGGTACAGAGGAAGAGGAGCGACGTAAGCCAACCCTCACTCACTACAGCACAGAGTCACTCCTCATACTGGCCGCACAAAAACCAGTTCAGTGCCAGTTCACTTCCAGCAGCTAGAGCTTTCCACTGACAGAGGACCTTAAGTTGACCTCAACTGAGCATAATCTACGTACAGTTTCAGAATACTGTACTTAATATTGCACATGCCTGAGCAGAGGTCCTGCGATATTAAATGCAACAAACACAGTATTCATAGCAAATCATTTTTTGTGTTTGTACGTGTGGCTCAGGTTCTTGTGGTACTTTTATTCTGTTATTAGCAAGTTAAATGTCGACTTGTTGAAGCAGCTAAACGATTTTAAGAACTATTTGGAAAGTTAAAGGAAACAAAACATTTCCGCTTTCCATTTCCGTTTTCAGTATCTGAAGCTGTAATATTCCTGGGTGTGAGGTAAGCTCTGACAAACCAGAGCAGAGAGAAAGCATGAGGGGGTAAAAGTCTTTTTCAGATTTCTCAGAAAATCAGACCTACACTCAACAGGCATGTGTCACATGATGCCACAGGACAACTGGGAGCAGATGATACCCCCCCCCCCCGACCAAACAAACAAAAAAAAACATTTGAGGGGTAAAGACTGGCGCCCGAGTGTTGTAAGATGGCTTGGGGCTTAATTAAATCTAAAATGTCGAGTGAAATCATCTTCATTTAAACCAAACAAAAGCACAACATGGACTCTTAGGTGACAGCGGACGACAGAAAAAAAGACGTCATCACCGCTTTTGCTTTTTACCCACTGACCATTCTCTCATTGTCTTTTTACCCATTGACCATTCTCTCCTTGTCTTTTTCCCCACTGACCATTCTCTCCTTGTCTTTTTACCCACTGACCATTCTCTCATTGTCTTTTTACCCACTGACCATTCTCTCATTGTCTTTTTACCCACTGACCATTCTCTCATTGTCTTTTTACCCACTGACCATTCTCTCATTGTCTTGGTGTGGTTCGCCGGTGGTTACGGTCCCCCGTGGCATTGATTACACAAACAGATAAAAACAAAAGACGAAATCTGTCTCTTACTTTTCGATGGACACTTTGATCTTGCCGTCTTTATCCATGTGCCAGAAGTTCTGCATGAGCAGGCCCCACTGGAGGCCGAAGGCGGCCAGCAGCAGGTTGATCCCCACGCTGCTGAAACCGTACTTCTTCAGGAACGTCATGAGGAAACCGAAGCCGATGAAGATCATCACGTGAACGTCCTGGAACACTGCGGACACAGACGGGAACGGGGTTACGGGAGGAAGCTGGAACCAAATCGTATGGAGACGCGTGGAATGGTTTTGTTTACAGATACGGAGCCGTGGATGAGATCTCTGGGTTGTTCTCAAATGTCATTGAAATGTCACATGAAAATAGACTCCCTTGTTCGCAAAGACCAGACCATTCACTTGGAGAAAGTCTCTCAGAAATCAAAACCTAACAGAATTAAAATACAGCGGACATGCAGAAGCACAGTGAAATCTAAAGCAGTGAATATGGATACCTTTTCAAATAGTGATGTAGAGAACTGTGAATATTTCCACGAATACTATTTGCTTACATAAGGATCACAGAAATAATATTGCAGGAGTGATATTTCGATTGCAAAGCGGCCCGTGTGTTGTTTTTCAGTTCTGCACACACACATACAGGGAAGCAGACACATTATATTTCACTGTACTGTTCAGATACAGGAAAACAGTCTGCATGGATTAACACAAGATACTTCGTTCCTGAACATACGCAACATAGTCAATGTCAATGTCAATGTCAATGTCAAAGTCAAAGTCAAAGTCAAAGTCAAAGTCCACATTATGGTCAACTCTGTCATATGCACAGGACATATAGAGGATCGAAATGGTGTTTCTCTCAGACCCCAGTGTAGCTGTATTAGCCGTATACAAACAGCAAGGGTTTAAAAATACTAGGATTAAAAAATACTAAAACAGTACTAAGAATTTAAATATTTGTAAGTTAAGTCAGGGAGCCGTGACAAGGCACAAATCAAGAACAAAAAACTGTAATGATACCAAATATAGTGCTAAAAACAAATATAGTGATATAAAGTTGTGTAAGTAATATGTCATCCACAGCACGAGTAAGTAGCAGCAGTTTTGGAGCACTGTTCTATACAAAGTGGCTGGTGCTGAGTGTAGGTGTGTGTGTGTGTGTGTGTGTGTGTGTGTGTGTGTGTGTGTGTGTGTGTGTAAAAAAAGTTCTTACGGCTGGTGCTGTTGGATGTGTAGGGTAGTGTGTGGGGTGTGTGTGTGTGTGTAAAAGTTCTTACGGCTGGTGCTGTTGGATGTGTAGGGCGGTGTGTGGGGTGTGTGTGTGTGTGTGTGTGTGGGGTGTGTGTGTGTGTGTGTGTGTGTGTGTGTATAAAAGTTCTTACGGCTGGTGCTGTTGGATGTGTAGGGCAGTGTGTGGGGTGTGTGTGTGTGTGTGTGTGTGTGTATAAAAGTTCTTACGGCTGGTGCTGTTGGATGTGTAGGGCCAGGGACGGCTGGTATAAATGGGCTAGCAGGGCTAAGCCCTCCCTATCTTTTACAATAAAGATGAGAAAATTATTGTTAAAAAAACTTATAACAGACTGTTTTACATTTTGGTGGAACCTAGAGCAGCAACAGCACCAAACAGTCGCAAGAAAAACGCAGGATATACCCAAATGGGCTTATTTTTTACAGCCCAAACACAGTAGAATCAGCTACCATTCATCTTCGTAGGGTCAAGTGAGTGACAGGTGTCATGCCACGCCCCCTTGATTTGCTGATCATTTGGGCTAAATTAATTCAGCCCACAGCCCATTTACTTTTGACCAATGACAGCGACTGTACAGACGGTACATACAGTGAGGTGCTACTGTAGCACCTGCATGTATGAGAGTGGGGAGAAAGAAGTGAGCGACTGTGGCAATGGTGGGCGTTAGCATGAACGAGGCGGATTATTTACTTTCACATCCCTTTTCTTCGATGTCGTTGGTGGAAAAATTGGAAGTGAGGAGACTGGGGACACATCGTCTAAACGACGTTCAAATAACACAAAAGGACAAACGACAAAATCGTAAGTTTTGAAACTTGGTTTTAACGAAAGGACTGGCTAGCGATAAGTAGCTAAGAATTCGCTTTTCTGTTTCCCATGCTTGCTTTTTGGAGGAGACACGGCTTGGACCGTGAATTCCTGTAAGTTTCAGCTTTGCAACCGCACTCCCTGCCAGAACCCAAAGACTCATTGGTTTCCTTCACACTGCCCGGCGGGTTGTAGGGGACGCCGCGGGATCGCGGGTTGGCATTGTTTACGGTCGGGACTAGGATAGTTTCTGATCGTCTTCGATCCTCCAACTTTCGTTCTTGATTTACGAAAACATTCTTGGCAAATGCTTTCACCTATGTGCAGTACGGATGGCCCCGGCTGTCCCTCTAAATCATGGCCCTGTGTTGCAAAACGGTTGTGATAAAAAAAAAAAAAAAACGACAACAGTTGCAGTATCTATGGGCAATCATAACAGTTGGAACACGTTTTGTAGTGCATCCCTAGGTAGACCCTTTTCTGACATTGTAGGCTGACAATGTGGAGCATTCTGTTCTATCATGCAGCCTATCATTCCATCATTCTTGCATATTTTGTTTTTGTTAAAATGGCATGTGTTAATGTGTACAGAGGAAAATAGTTAAATGGTATGTAGCCTGTGTGTGTGTGTGAGAGGAGGGGGGGAGACAGATACAGAGTTTGTTGGCCTCTCTATGGTGTTGTTGTAGAGCACTTGCTATAACAAGGTATATATTGTCCTTGCTGTGACTTGGTATCTCGGATGTGATGCTGCTGTTGCTGCAGTGTAAACTACTGATGGGTATAATCCACTTGTTAGCCCACCCACCCAATATCACCACCAGCCGTCACTGTGTAGGGCAGTGTGTGTGTGTGTGTGTGTGTGTGTGTGTGTGTTTGTGTATAAAAGTTCTTACGGCTGGTGCTGTTGGATGTGTAGGGTAGTGTGTGTGTGTGTGTGTGTGTGTGTGTGTGTGTGTGTATAAAAGTTCTTACGGCTGGTGCTGTTGGACGTGTGGGGTCTGGGATGGGTGTGTAGGAGTCCTGACTTTTGGAGAGGACTGAGGCAGAGGGGAAAGAGAGAGAGAGAGAGAGAATGATGATGGTTTGGTTCATGTGAAGACTGGGCTAAAACAACAGCTGGCTACTCATCCATTTCATTTCACCACTCAGGTTATCACTGTTCCAACACAGCCTGTTAAACGCTTCATCAGCAAAACCATACCTCATAACTATACTCAAAACCATATCTCATAACTATACTCAAAACTCAAAACCATATCTCACAACTATACTCAAAACCATACCTCATAACTATACTCAAAACTATATCTCATAACTATACTCAAAACCATATCTCATAACTATACTCAAAACCATATCTCACAACTATACTCAAAACTATATCTCTTAACTGTACTCAAAACCATACCCCATAACTATACTCAAAACTATAACTCATAACTATACTCAAAACCAGGGGTGGACAGTAACGAAGTACATTTACTTGAGTACTGTACTAAGTACATTTTTCGAGTATCAGTACTTTACTTGAGTGTTATTTTTTTTGGAAACTCATGACTTTTACTCCACTACATTTGAAATACAAATATTGTACTTTTCACTCCACTACATTTCTATGAAGGTTCTCGTTACTCGTTACTTCAACGCATAGCTTTGAAGTCAGCGGACGAATTTTCTTTTCTAAAATGCGACAGGCCATATTGTGTTCATCACAGGGGAAAACCAATCACAGTAAACTACTCCAATGCTGTCAGTCAAGTGCGTGCTGCATTTTTTTTAACAACTGAACTTGGCGGCTTTACTGATGGCTACTACAATGGAAGATAAAGATGATAAAGATAAAGGTTCCTCACCAGAGCAGCCATGGCCATATTTTAGGTCCAAGTATGAGATTTTTTAAATCACCTGGTTTCCAAGCTAATTGCTTCCCGTATGCGTTCGTGCGCTGTGTTCGCCTAACACTTACAATCATTTGCCACAGTAGATATGAGATGTGACTTGAAAATTGCGATTTATATGTTTGTGAATGTGTGACGAATCTGGTGACAGAGGCAGACCACAACTTCTACTGTTAACACAGTGTGTGAACACGTACGGAAACCAGTTGGCTTGAAAACCATTTGGGGCATAACACCGGGTCCTGTGTGAATCCACTGCTAACGCATACTAATAGTTAGCTTGCGAAAATGCCGAGTTAACGTTACTGACAAAAATCCTTTCAGAAATATATGTTTTCATCTTGTCAGGTAAACACAGTAATATTTGTAAGGTCAGCGGATTCACGTAGGACCCGGTCCCAATAAGACAAGGGGGCGGGAATCAAGCAGTGACGATGGTCATCCAGCTTTTGGTCATCCATTCAGTAGGTTGTTTCAGAGTCAT
>NC_044502.1:1265000-1362500 GCF_902362185.1 Chanos chanos | reverse complement strand
GTGAATTGCTCTGTTTAACTGTGACTGGTTCAGAGGTGCATTCCACACTAAGTCTGTTAGATACAGTAATTCACTGCAGTGAATGAGACTTTGTTTCACAACAAGACAGTGAATTAGAGACAGTCAGTAGGGCCCTGCACGCACTGTGTGTGTGTGTGTGTCTGTGTGTGCGCCCTAACTCCTCAAAGCCCATACAGGTCCACTATCCCTACAAACAGTTGCACAACACACAACAGTAAATTCAATGGCAGTAAGTAAAGGTGAACGATCAGGCAGACTCAACTCAAACAAGTCATTCAGCAGGTAAACTCATGACAGACTCAAAACCCATGGCATAACAGCAGTCCCACAGGAGAGGTGAACATTAATTTAAAAAACAAAAACAGCATTAACACTCCATAGCACACTTACTGGGATAAAGGGACAACGGGTTTTCCTCCGTATGGGATTTATTGGAAGCATGATCATCGTGTGAAGACTTTCCGTCATCATAAGTCACAAAGATAGCGTACAGAATGATGGTTATAATCTCCAAGGTCAGGGCCAAGATGGGGAACTTCAACCTCATGTTGGTGGAATAAGCTGGCATTTTTGGAGTCAACTTCTCTTGCTTTCTCTCTGGAAACCCTTGTCTCTCTTTCTCTCTCCCTCTCCCTTTCTTTCTGTCTCTCTCTCTATCTATCTCTTTCACTCTTCCTCTCTATACGTCTTGTGGTTCGTGCAGGGGGGGAGTGGAAATCGGGGACCAGTTTATATCTTGGCTGCAGGTTTGATGACAACCAATGGCAAGAGAGACAGGCAAGGGGGGGTGGTCTCACACACACACACACACACACACACAGATCCTTGCACTTTGCTCTTGGGGATGGGCTTCCTCTCCTCTCTGTTTACGTTTTGTTTTTTGCTTTTTTAAAAAGAAAAACAAGAAAGGGCATTTGCTTTGGATGAAAACATACATATTGGATGAAAACATACATTTTGGATGAAAACATACATTTTGGACTGCAGGCTTGTTAATTACTGTCTGAATCTTCTAGTTTTAGACAAGAGGATGTGCTTTTAGGTGGTCAACTGTTTCACAATCTCTTTAAAGTGACAAATGTGATTAAAATTAAGTTCTTCCCGAATAATTAAATTAGTTTTCCATGAGTGTAAGGAATTCCATTAGTGGGGTTCCTGGGAAAAGCCCTCACCCAGGAAATGATGGGAGTAAGGCTTCAATAACGGGAATAAGGCTTGAATAACGAGAATAAGGTTTTAAATTGCCTAATCTTTGGAATGCCAGTGGTCTGGATACACTGCTTTGAGAACTGACACTGACACTGGACCTTATGCCCTGAGACCAGCAAATCAACCCAAACCTTTATCCCACCGAGTCTTACACACACAGACATTTATGCACTGACCCAGGGCTGTGACACAGAACAGGCTCCCATAGGCCACTGTCGACTACAAACACACAAAAACCATTTCACAGCAGAACTCGCTGACTCGTGACCTGCAGGTCAGACAGCGAAAGTCAGACTGGTCATCACATGATCATGTCAGTCTTAGAGTGGGGTCAAACTGCCTGCCTTTTTTTTTTTTGACCTTGATTTGATGTGCTCTTCAAGAATTTAAAGATTTTCCAGATCAAATAAACACGCCATTATTTCTGTGTTGTTTATTGTTTACTTTGATGGAAACAAACAAGGCCCCATTGTCTCCGAGAGACAAGACACAATAACAAAGCGGTCAAATTTAGATGGCGTCGTGTTTTGGAATGATATGATAGTGATGTCCACTTCTGTCTTTGTTCAGAAAGCCGCACACCCGCGGGTGTTCCGCGACCGTCGGAAGCAGAACCTGGAAAACGGAATGCCCAGGACCAGCGGCTCTTTGGACACAAGGCCTGGAACAGAATTCATTCAAATTCGAGTTTACACGGATACAAGAAACAAGGGAAGAGTATTTTGAGTGGAATGTTTCATTCAATTCAGTTCTATTTTAGAAACTTCCCATAGAGTTTGGTTCTCTAACTCAATGTGTTACCTGAAATCCTTGCCTTCATAATGAATTCTTACTCCTGGAAAACCTACCCAGACAGGACTGAAGACCAGAGGTCCCTCCTGCTGGAGCAAAAGGTCACATGTCATGTTGCAGGGTCACACAGATCCAGGGTTCATTCACACTGTAGGAGAGCTGTGCTTTGGACTGTCTCCAGATGCCAAGGCAAATGACCTCCGTATGGGAAAGAAAAACGGAGGTGCTTTCCTGTGCCCCCATATCCTCTCATTTAACAACTGGTTACAGTTATGCTAGGGGTGTCAGTGTGTGTGTGTGTGTGTGTGTGTGCGTGCGTGTGTAACGTGTGAGAAAAAGTCAAAGCCTGTCGTAACCGCATTCACAGTGCTAGAGAAGTTTAGAGTCTGTGCTATAATCACATTCACAGTGCTAATGGAGTCTGTCCTTTAAAGTGATTTGAAAGCATTGCATTGTCTTTTTATTCCTAAATGCCATCTTGCATTTTAAAAAAAAAAAAGACCATTCATTTTGGACATTGCTTTTTGTTACACTGTGCCCCTGTGACCTGTCAGATTAGTGAGTGATGGTTCTGACTTGGCATCAGTGCTGAGACAAATCCAGGCCTCAGTACCGCTGGATCTGTTAGCATGTCCAAGACAGATCTGTTTAAGAGTCCTGACTGAATCCTGAATGATAATGTTACTGCAATGATCTTAGCTGCGCGTCGGGGTCCCGTTCGTCCTGTCAGGATTTATTTTTCGATAATAATCGGCGGACTATACATTATCACGCTTATTATACGGTTACTTGTCAGAATGATAAAAGAAACTTCACACAGTATTTTATATTGATCTTTTTTTTTGCCTTTTCGTGGCTTCCGCTGAGAAAAATAGTCCTTCTAACAAATAGAACTTTTAAGTTGCAGGTGTTGCGTAGTAACGTGTTCGGCCACCTGCAGACTCGTTAGCTTGTTGCAGAATAATACGCTAAACATTCTGTGTATTAATATTAAATTGAATATTTCCATTAATGGTGCAATTTGAGAGAATCAGTGGCACATCTCGTGGGAAGATGAAGTTGATGTCCCTACTCATTTCCTGTCTTTGATTGTTCGCAGAAACATTTTTGGGGTCTTGTCGGACATACATACATTTCACTTATGATAAGTGAACGAACTACTTGCCGAATGATGTGAAAGATGTGAATCAGAAGCGCAAAACCAGTTGCCAGTGTCAGCGGTCATTAATTTTCTTTAGCGGTTATTAATTTTTTTCAGCGGTCATTATCAAGAAATCTCGGACTTCCGAACGTCGGGGTGGCCCATTCGATTCAGTGGAACTTTCTGCAGCATTCTGAGGAACCGTATAATGAACGTATCACTCCGGTGTTATACACATATAAGACTCCAGTCATCAGACAACGTGGGCCATCAGAAACCCATACCTAACTATAGATATCTTTCACCAGTAACACCGCTGCTACCAGTCTAACCCCTCTAACTTCCACAGGAGCTTTATAGAAAGATAAGAGGCTTTATCTGGTTATTGGTCACTGACTGGTACTAACTGGTCACTAACTGGTTCCTGACTTGTGCGGACTGGTTCCTGTCTAGTTACTGACTGATTATTGACTTGTACCGAGTCTTATTTACTGCTAACTGGTGTGGACTGGTTCCTGGATGGTTTCACAGTGGGAGGCTGAGGAAGCTGACTGGTGTCACAGTGCGATGCTGAGTTCGGCACAAAAACACCACACAGAGGATCATTACCGGTTTAGAAAGTGTACTGGTTCCAGTGAATCTTTTACACTGGTTTAAAACTCCTGTCTCGTTTCCTGAGAATTTGTCATCCCAGCTGCTCTACTACTAAACTAACACAAGTAAATTAATCAGTGGTTTTACTAGAGCACAGAGAGGGAAGATTACATCTGATCATTTCTAATCTCTCACTAATACACCAAACATTTTAATATACTATACATTTTAATGTCCCAGACGTTTTAATTTATCAAACGTTTTAATATACCAGACATTTTAATATACCAGACGTTTTAATATATCAGTCGTTTTAATTTATCAAGCGTTTTAATATACCAGACATTATAATGTCCCAGGCGTTTTAATGTCCCAGGCATTTTAATATATCAGACGTTTTAATTTATCAAACGTTTTAATATACCAGACATTTTAATATACCAAAAATTTTATATATCAGACGTTTTAATGTCCCAGGCGTTTTAATATACCAGACATTTTAATGTACCAGACGTTTTAATGTCCCAGGCGTTTTAATGTACCAGACGTTATAATGTCCCAGGCGTTTTAATGTACCAGACGTTATAATGTCCCAGGCGTTTGAATGTCCCAGGCGTTTGAATGTCCCAGGCGTTTGAATGTCCCAGCAGCGGCAGGAGGGACTGAGTCAGAGTCTGTGTGTGAACGATTCCATTCTCTCGTTGTTTTCTTTCCTCATGTTTTTGCTTTTTCTGTGAATGTGGGGCCACCTTGTCAGCCACTTTTAATTTGTGTTTGTGTGTGTGTATGTGTTTGTATGTGTGTGTATGTGTTTGTGTGTGTGCGTGTGTGTGTGTGTGCGTGTGTGCGTGTATGTGTTTGTGTGTGTGTGTGTGTCTGTGCGTGTGTGTGTGTGTGCATGTGTGTATGTGTTTGTGTGTGTGTTTGTGCGTGTGTGGGTGTGTGTGTGCGTGCGTGCGTGTGTGTGCATGTGTGTGTGTGTGTGTGTGTGTGTGCGTGTGTTTTTCCTGGTCCTTATCTCTGTTGTCAGTAAAATGAGAGTTATTGTTTAAATGAGTTCTGATTTACTGCTGGTTTAAGTCAAACAGGGGGTTAAAGGAGCAGAAGGATATGTCACACTGTGGACTTTAATGGACTGCCCTGCACATGTCTGACTGCCTGAGTCTGCTGATAGGCTAACTGTCAAGTTATTCAACAGTGATATATAACAGTTTTGGTTTATTGATGAATAATTAGGGTCTGTAGGCGCGGAGAACGCGATGTTGTCCCCGGTCTTGTGTGAGCCCGTCAGACCGTAGAGTGTTCTCGTTCACAGGGTGGAGTGACTGAATCTACCCAGACAGGAACACCACTTTGTTCAGGTCTGTACCATATTTAATCTGAAACCCATATCTCTAGTATGCTTTGAGAGATTTGATCTTGAATATGATCTTTTTCATGAGCAGCTCGATTGCAGGATGATCCTAAAGATCCTCTTCCCAGAGTGTAATATGATTCCCCGGGTTCCAATCAGTCTTCTCATATCCGCTGCGTGGCCTTGTGTTTCTCCTCACGACCCGGAATTCTCACGACAGAACCACAGCCTGCGTGACAGAATGCCCTGCGCACTCTGGAATGTTGACTAATTACCCTCAGCATTCCCAGAGAATTCCGTAGTTCAGAGGTTTGGGAATTTCTTGGAATTCTTCTTTGATGGTGTATTCCGTGAGGGATACGCTGGTATGGGATTGTTGACTGCGGTGGATATGAGAACACTTGAGCGGGGCTTTGTCTTAGACGGCGCGTTTGTGTTTTTCAGTTGTTCCATCTGAATCATGAGAAGGGAAAAAGCACGTGAACCGACAAGGCGGCGGTTTTACCTTTTGTGCGCCGTGAACGTGACGGAATCTCAAACTGCTTTTTTTTTAGTGGACTGAATTTTGTGTGGCCTTTGAACTTTGACCTTTCTCAGTCAGAGATGTGAATTTCGTGACCTCGCGTGATCATGGAGCTTCATGTGTCGTGTGTCGTTTATTTTTTATGATGGGGACAGTCAGGGGAACATGCTTAGATATTCATTGATTTACCAAAACAAAAAAAAAAGAGCAGGAAACAGATCCCAGAGAGGGAAATAGGAGCTATTTCCACGGACGGACAAAAATGATAGATCACCAGTAACTAGATGTTCCAAACTGGGAGAAAATGGGGAAAAGGTGAAGAAGAAAGGGAGGAGTTGTCACCTCCTCTTGGTCCTCCTGTGAGAGAGACGAGTGTCACAGATTTGGGCAGGCGTGGAGGAGGGGGGGAGGCATGGCCTCTTTTCCCTTCCATCCAATGATGATTGTCACCAGTTGGAGTAACACATCTGGATGGGGGCGGGGCCACTGAGAGGGTGACGTCTGTGAGAGGGTGGGGTCCGAGAGTGGGTGGAGTCTATGCCTGAGTAAGACCGTCCAGTGAATCTTCCCACCTGTAACCTACGCTCTGATGGTAACCTGTGACCCCGTCACGCCCACCCTCTGACCCCGTCACTAGTAGAGGATCATCTCCACTGATCTACAGACCTCACACCTGTGATTGAGGATGAACATAACAAGTGTTCATGTGTGACAACTGTTTTACAGTACTCTGTGTGTGTGTGTGTGTGTGTGTGTGTGTGTGTGTATGTGTTCGAGTGTGTGTGCATGCATGCGTGTGTGTGTGTGTGCGTGCATGTGTGTCTGTGCCTGTGCCTGTGCGTGTGTGCATGTGTGTGTGTGTGTGTGTATGTGTTCGTGTGTGTGTGCGTGCATGCGTGTGTGTGTGTGTGCGTGCATGTATGTCTGTGCATGTGCCTGTGCCTGTGCCTGTGCCTGTGCCTGTGCGTGTGTGTGCATGTGCGTGTGCGTGTGTGCGTGTCCGTGTGCATGTGCGTGCGTGTGCGTGCGTGTGTGCGTGTGTGAGCCAGGCCTTTACACTGACTTTAAATTGTGAGAGAACCTAGCTGTGTGGAGAGTGAGAGCAGTAACACTGTCCATATGTACTGAGGATCTGTCCCCAGGGACGTATATAACACTCCATCTGTGAGATGTCCCACTACAACACCAAACTCACTGCATTTCCCCTCTGAATAACTCACAAACCATAGCTCCACGAATACTCCATGAATCCTCCTCCAGACCAACAGACCGTCATACATCAAATGTTCGTTTTACTGAGTTCACACAAATGGCTCTCTCGTGTTAACTCTTTCAGCGTGTGTCAGTCCGTCTCTCTGGACAGACTGGTCAATATCGTTCAGTCTTCATGGCGTCAGTTCTGACGGTGCATTAATTACATGTCTCTGTCTGTGTGACATAAGCACGATGGAGCCGTCACGGTCCTGTTTCTGTTTTATTAAGATCATAATCGTCAGGGAACATTATAGTCTCTCTCTCGAGTGCCACAGTTCCTTTACCTGTTTCCCGGTGAGCCGCGGGTCACACGCTCACCGATGTGTTGATCTCTGGGTCTTTTTTTTTTTCCGCCGCAGTGACAAACTGACCCATCTCGGCCCGTGCCGGCCACTGGGCCTTTTGGACTTTAAGACTCTTGGTACATTCCACTGGTCAGATAAGAGAGGAATGATTTTGACTTGTCAGACTTAAACTAAAACACATCTGACAGATTGGATATGGAATATAGAGGAAGGCCATGAGAATGTTCCAGTACCAATGATTCATTTTGGGGGAAATTGAAAGGTAGAACCGTACAAATCTAAGGCTCTGTGTTCCTGCAGCATGATGTGGTTGACACTGTAGCTGACCTGAGACCTGCTGACTGCTTCATGAGCTGCGTCGGATTTATGTCTCACACACGGCTCTGTGTTTTCGCCGAACGTTATGGCCTCTCTCCGGTCGTATTGCTCTGAGACAGATTGGCTTTTCAGCGGCCGCTCCTGTCTCGCTTTGCAGCTCAGCCATTCATCTATTCGTATGTTTATTCATTCGTTCGTTCACTCGTTTACTTGTTTACTTATTCCGTCCTTTGTTTGTCCATTTTTAATGGATGCGATAGAATGACTAATATTACTAAATCATTTGGGTTTTTTTCTCTGAATCTTAACAACGAATCTGTAGTGTTTTACATTCACATTGATGGACAGATGGGTCAATATCATCAGTATCATCACTGATTGACGGACTGGTCAATATCATCATTGATTGACAGGCCACTGTCTGACAGAGAGACTGTTCTGTATCAAGAGGATTTCCCCTCACAACTGTCTGAACAAAGACCTTTTTTTTCCTTTTACAAACGTTTAAACTTGTCCTAAGGTGTAACCAGCATTCAGGGTTCCATTTAGAGACCCAGAGCACCTTCTGTTTCCCCCTCCTCAGCGTTCACTCAGGCAGAAACCCATTCATCAGAGGATGACATGTGCCTGTTCCAGATCAGCCTGGGAGCACAGCGTGGGCAGGGCAGGGAAAACCCGATCCTCCAAACACTCCGACGCTCCGCGTTTGAAGTCTGCTCCGTAAGGTCATCCATCCTGGCCGGCTCTCAGAATGCACCTCCAGACTCATCCGTCACCGTGCCGATCACGCAACCACGGCAACAGCTGCTCCGCCTCGGCTACCATAGATTCTCCTGTCACCGGCCAGTGAAGAATGGTTGGGCAACCAGAAAAAAGAAACTGTAAGATTTGGAGATGACAGTGGTTTAAATTTGTATATAAAAACAGACTGTCAGTTGTTAGAATGTCTTTTACAAAATCGTAGTTAATCTGGTCATGTATGAAAACACAGGAGCCTGATTTGATTCCTGTTTCCATGTTTTTACAGGCTTCTGTAATCTGATGTGTGAGTTTCTGTTTTACACTCCGGTGTTTTGAGGGGCACATGTCCCATTCTTCCCTAGCCCCGCCCCTTTAAGCCACTCACTGGCCTCTTCATAAGTGAAACCCTCTCTGGCGGTGACCCTCTGTGGCCAAACACAGCCCTCCTTACATCCTGGTCCTGTCTCCAGACCGAGGCTCAACAAAGGCCTCTAGAGACTACATTTGCTTGTTTACCCAACCGATAAAAACCACAAATGACTGGACGGGGAGGGGTGTGTGTGTGGGGGGGGGGTGTAAGTGTATGTAAGGGGGGGGGGGTCATTTACGAGGGCCTGAGACAGACAAGTGGGGATGTGAGTTTCGGGCTCAGGAATGCTGAGGACAGTGTAGTGCTCCCCACAGGGGTCTGTGTGTGTGTGTGTGTGTGTGTGTGTGTGTGTGTGTGTGTGTGTGTGTGTGTGGCGGGGGGGGCCCATTAGAAGGTCCACCCTACCCTGTCCCCATACAGCCCCCCACCCCACAGGTTTCCTGTGCCACAGGGGCAAGAGGGGAAAGTTGTGCACCCCTGATAAGCCGTCCCACGCAGGCGGGTAATCAGCTCCGTCAGATGCTTGTAATCAAGAACAATCGACCGTTTTTATCTGGTTTACTTAAGTCCCTATATGTCAGTTTAAAAGCTCACTGCTGCTCCAGGGTCCGATCTCGCCTATAGATCTGTTTTCACAAAACAGCCCACTCAGAGGAGATTAGCACTGGCATCTCTACATCTTACTGACACTGCCAATCCTTTAAAAAATAAACAAATAAACAAACAAAGAGATAAACAAAGAAAAACACATTTTTATCACAGCAGTGAAGCAAGCACCAGACCAAGCACAGAATACAGTCAGAGTACAGAAGACAGATTTCATTCAGATTCATCTCATTTCCATTACGTTCACATTGGTCTTTGCATGATGAAACACAGCTGGTTAACTATCCTCACAACAGTTTCAACAAATGTTTGGTTTCAGTCGGGCCGTAGCGTGCAGAATGCCCTGTGTGAAATGTGAGTATATAAAAGCGTACACACACCGCGCACAGTGCACATTCCAACATGTGCGTGTCTCTCATGTACACACACACACACACACACACACACACACACACCACTGCTCTCTGCAGACGCACATGTATGGCCATACATTACCATGAGATTGCATGCGAGCGAAAGAAAGAAAGAAAGAAAGAAAGAAAGAAAGAAAGAAAGAGAGGAAGAGAGTAAAGCAGTGCAAGACTGCATAAGAGAAAGAGAGTAAGAGAGTGAGTATGTGAGACAGAGCAGAAGAAAGAGAGCGAGAGAGAAGAGAGAGAGAGAGGGAGGGAGACAGGGAGGAAGAGAGAGAGAAAGAGAAGAGAGAGAGGGGGGGAGAGAGAGAGAGAAAGAGAAGAGAGGGAGAGAAAGAGAAGAGAGAGAGGGAGAGAGAAAGGGAGGGAGAGGGAGTGAGAGAGAGAGAAAGAGAAGAGAGAGAGGGAGAGAGAAAGGGAGGGAGAGAGAGAGAGAAAGAGAGAGAGAGAGGGAGTGAGAGAGAGAGAGAGAGAGAGAAAGAGAAAGAGAGAGAGAGAGAGAGAGAGAGAGAGAGAGAGAGAGAGAGAGAACTCTCGTGTAGTAGGGTCATTCTGTTTGAGAGGGTGTAGCAGGGAGGTCATTTCCATTTGTTTGACAGAGGTGAAGTCAGAATTTAGTGTTGGGTTTACAGCGTACTCAGACAGGCATAACAGGCATAGCTTCTGATAAAGACCAGAAGGGTTCACTGCATTAGTTAACTGCCCGTGTCACACGCATAGACCACGGCCTCTGCCAAACACACATAACACGGAGAACAATCCCACACAGAACTTCACTCAGCCTGTGGGACGTAGGGAGTCAGGGTGGGTGCTGATCTTCTTAAAAATGAAGAATTCATTTACAAAGTGGTCACAGTGGGTTTGCCTGGGACTTTAAGAGAAAACAGAGGGGGGGGGTGATTTTTAAGATTTAATATTATGATATTCGCCGATAATACAGGATATTTCACTTTGCACAAGGAACACATGGCTGTCAGAAGTTTTTAACTGTGAAATACCAACAGAAAACGAGTTTGAGTCGTGTTTTTTTTTCTAGATAATACTGGGATTGTCAGACAGGTGAGCTCTCGCTACGAAAACACAAAATTGCCACCTGCTCCCGACGTTGTAACCGCCACATAAACCCACAGGACATTCGCAATAGATCCTCTCAGGACTTCCGCCCGCTGTTTAGACGAGGATGACACGCCACTGGTTGTGTCATTTGGTGATATGTTTGGCGGTAGACCATTTATGGCTGTGTCTTATGGTCCCATTACATCACGTCCTCATTAGATGGTGTGTATTCTAATGCTACAGGATGTGTGTGTGTGTGTTTGTTTTTGTTGCATAAGCCTCAGCTATTGTCCTGCCAATTTTATTAGTTTATGTTAAAAAAAACAAAACAAAGTCCACAAACAAGCAAAGTCAAAAAGGCTTTTTGTCTCGCAGAAGACAAGGGTGGTTCTGAAGATATTGTATGGAGTTTATTATTTTCTGGTGTCACTTACGTTCTTTTCACGGAAAAGCGGGTCTGAGAGATTACATCTCTGGCTTTTAATTTTAGAGTTTCCTCAATTACGAAGATAACTTCCAGCAGGATCATGTTTCAGTCTACTGCAAAAATGAAATATGTGATGAACTTGCATATGTTACATAAGTCAGGTGGTGAAATAGAAACGCCAGAGCGATATATCTCTCTCTCTCTCTCTCTTTTTTTAACAACATACCTTACAAATCATTCCTCTCACGGCACTTCATTCTTAAACCGCGGGATTGTGGATATATCGGTACTGTGGTCTTCTTTAAAGCGGCCCAAAATGAAACGGGGTGACCCACCCTTTTCCGCAGAGGCTCCACATGGCAATCAACCTGCCCTTACCCGCGTTATCTTAATAAAAACCATTATGATTGGACCACAACCCAGCACTTCCCTAAGAAATCGGAAAAGCGAGAGGAAAAAAAAAGGAGAAAACATCCCGTTGGGAGCGTTGCGTTTTGTGTGTACAGGAAGCGAAAAATTAGTTTGGAGCATTATAAATGAAAAAAGAAACAACAGAGAGGACGGAGGGGGAAAAAATACCTAAGATGACTTGTCACGCAAAGACGTGGTTTGGGGAGGGTGGTAATGGTGTGTATGTGGGAATCCCACGGAAACGCCACGGCCAGAATCACACCAGTGTTCCTAAAGAGAAAGCCTGGGCAGCTCTGGTTTTGATTGGCAAGATAAGACACGATTTCCCGCTCTAAAACACCTGACCCCTCAGCAACGATAAAGCTAATGTGGGATTTCATTATGTTTTTACTCAAAAGATTTCTGGATTTCCAGGGATAGTCAAATCCACGTCATCATGTTTCGTGAGACTTCGAACATACAGGCCTGTACTGCTTCTGTAAAAGTTGTTTCACGCGCATACAAAGGATCCCGGCGATTATTAGACACTTGACATGAACGTTTTGCCCGTTTGGGGGTTTTTTTTAATAGTTGTTATTGTTTATTTTGAGTGGTTTATTTTGGGTTGGAGCTACAGGAGTGAAATAAAACCCATGTTCTGCAGAATTCATTCATTCATTAAACGAATATGTAAATAGAACCATAAACGGTCGAGAAATAAAATATCAGATTTTGAGTTTTGATGCCTGTACTCAAATTCTCGGGGGTAGGTCACAATTAACAACACACATGAATAATAGTGTCGCGCGTATAACGACACTTTAAGAAACTTAACGCAAATGAGTTTGCTATTTATTGGTGACTCGTTTGATTTTCTTCATGTCGCTCATGAGTGAATAAAGGCACCGCTTAACCACTTAAAAGCATGAACTAGAAACGCATACGCACGACTTTAATCAAACGGCAATCAGAACGCCGACAGAGGGGACATTAGAATGGCCTAATTCCAAAATCTCTTCAAAAGAGTCGACCTTCACTTGACCAACCGTAATTAAAAACACATTATGTCGCTTCACGTTTGAATGCAGTTATGGTTCAGGCCAGCAGATCTGTGGTTGATTTGAGTGAAAATTTAACTTCACTCGTGAAACATCGTTTCCTGCCCAGGGCTGGGGCTGAGTAGTGATGACAGACGATCGCAGAGTAAAGTATGAAAGGTTATGTAACAACTGATCTTACCCTTAAGCTTACGCTATTGTGGTACTTGCGTCATAATAATAATAATAATAATAATAATAATAATAATAACAATGCAGAGAGAAACAATTTCAGAAAACTTTGACAAAAAAGTCTTCAGAAACGAAAAACAAAACAAACAAAAACGTTTCGTCATTCCTTTCAGAGGTGATGCCTGTCTTGATCCAACAGTCCTTCACTTTCTCAGGAATTTTCCCAGGCCGAAAAAAGAGGGGGGGGGCGAGGTAATGAGATAATTAAACTGTACTATCCATGAAAGCAAATAAACAGTTTTACTGCTACCTTAGCACGGGTGACCTCTGCATGAACGTAACATTCCTGAGCCGAGATTATGGATTCGGCCCGTATGACATGGCGTAATGACTACCAGATTTGGGAGGGGAATGTAAAAAGGAATGTTCTTCTCCATTTTATTAAGTTGTGAGGCCTGGAGAACGTCTGTGTCAGATTAGCAGAGACCTGCAGAGATAAGCCGATCTAAAGAACCAAGGAGAAGATTATTTATTACGGTGGCTGAGCCGAAGGGGGTAAAGACTTCTGGACCTGTGCTTCGATTGGTTAAGGTGCGCGTATAACGACGCCAAGGTAGAATCAACGATGCGGAAAATAAGACGCTATTTGTGTGTTTTTATAGGATAAAACATGAGTCTGAATAACAGCAAAGCTGTGTCAGGCTACATTAAAACGAGTCATTAAAGCTGAATTTATTGCGACTGAACTGCTTTGGTATATCTGTGAGTTCTGTTTTAATCAAAACGATTACTTGCCTCAGAATATTTGAGATAGTCTATCCTGTCGTTTTGGGTTTGCTGATAACTGAAAACCCTTTCAGGTGTAAAATCTTGGTGTCAACCAGGTGATTAATATGTTCGTTCAGAAGAGAAAAATTAATGAACGGAGGGATGAGGGTGAAAGTTCCCGTGCTCGGATTCCTTAACTGAGAGGCAAATTGACACTCACCGTATCTCATTCGTGTCCAGTCAGAGACCGAGAGAACGCACAGATTTCAGTCAGAACAAAGGTCATTGGCCTCGCAAACACACACATAGTTTCTCCTCACTTCCACACTGCTGCACTGGGTGTGTATGGCTTTGAATACACACGTTACAATAAAGCAGTTTCTAAAACTATTAGTGCAACACATAACAGTGAAGGAGCCAATATAATAATAATAGAAGGTAATGTAATAATAGAGAAACGTAAAAGTAGAGTAATATACAGCAGGAAACTTCAGCAATACAGGAAAGGATTGAGTCAATAAAGGATGTGATATATACTGTACTGAAAGCCAACATTCAGTTAACATCCCATAATGCTGACCGGGCCCAGTGGCCCATTCTGTTGGTTACCATGGTTAAAGGAAGAGATGTGAGTGTAGGGGTTAGTGTTGGAGCAGGTTTGTCAGGAGAGTCAGTGATGAAGACGATTCTGTCTCCTGATGAAGAGCAGTGGTGATGTGATCATGGACATCTGAGGGAAAGACATCAGCCTCGGATAACGGCGGTCAAAAACACAAGCCCATCGCCCGTCCTGTCCCGTCTGGGTTTGAGATGCAAGACATTGGAAGACGAGATGCGATGAAACTAAATGAGAGGCTGTGGAGTCGGCTGACTGCAGGTGTCAGTCTAGGGCGTGGCCAGTCAGTTTTCACTGGGTGTGACACGACGTCACCAGTGACGTCACCAGTGATCTCTGAGTGGTTGGATGAAGATGAGAATGATTTGCAGTGAAGACAGGGCACACCTGTATTCTCACTGCTTTCCTCTGGATCACCCTCAGCATTGTTCCTGGGGGGTTTTTGGGTTTTTTTCATTGCACAGGGGCCCTGACATTTTCTTGGGATGCTGATAATACCAAGAAGCAAAGTGATAGATAAATATGTTCCTCCACACAGCATCTGGAGTTTGCCATGTGAAACAATCAGTAGCAACCGGAGGAATGCAACCGTGAAATTACACAGGGACTTGTTTTCGCAAATGAGGAACTGAAATGAAAAAAAAGAGGGAAAAAAGACAGAAATGAGACACAAACGACATGTAACCCGTTATGAAATGTTTACGCTTCCACAGAATACAAACACAGCGCAAAGACAGAACAACCAAACTCTTTTATCACACCATTAGAAACACTGATTCCACCAAGGGTTAGCAGACATGACGATGCCACACCCAAAATATTTTCTGCTGCGGGTTTCCGGCAGTTTTCCTAAACAACGGTGTTTAGACTGTCCAAACACAGCCCCTGGAGTCACGGCCTGCGGTGAGAGGCTGTGATGCATCCTGGGACGGCTGGGGCCTCCCAGCGCATCAGCCCTGAATTCACTCCCATTTTAACCATTTCCTGCACTTTAACTCCCTGTGCCTGCACGCTACACGTTTCTCAGGGAGGAGAGGGCGCGGTGGGAAGACCTTTTAAAAACTGACACAAGATTACGGTGCTTTAAAACAAAACACCACATTCCAACACTCATTAGTGCTCCTGAAACCCAGTGAGTCAAACTATGGTCAAACGCAGTGAGTGAACCTATGGTCAAACGCAGTGAGTCAAACTATGGTCAAAGGCAGTGAGTCAAACTATGGTCAAACGCAGTGAGTCAAACTATGGTCAAAGGCAGTGAGTGAACCTATGGTCAAACGCAGTGAGTCAAACTATGGTCAAACGCAGTGAGTCAAACTATGGTCAAAGGCAGTGAGTCAAACTATGGTCAAACGCAGTGAGTCAAACTATGGTCAAAGGCAGTGAGTGAACCTATGGTCAAAGGCAGTGAGTGAACCTATGGTCAAAGGCAGTGAGTGAACCTATGGTCAAAGGCAGTGAGTCAAACTATGGTCAAAGGCAGTGAGTGAACCTATGGTCAAAGGCAGTGAGTCAAACTATGGTCAAACGCAGTGAGTGAACCTATGGTCAAACGCAGTGAGTCAAACTATGGTCAAACGCAGTGAGTCAAACTATGGTCAAAGGCAGTGAGTGAACCTATGGTCAAAGGCAGTGAGAGAACCTATGGTCAAACTGCTGTGATTTGTAACCGCCTTCATAACTCTGTGTTGAAAATGAAATCTATTGATTTGTCAGTCTGGACTCTGTATCAGTCTGCATGGTGAGGGTGTTTGCCTGGCTTGTTCAATGCCAGCATGTCATCTAAACACATGGTTTAATCAGCAGAACACCCTACAGCATCAGGCAGAGTAAATCTAAAATAACTTTAAACCATAATCATTCTAATGCAGCTTCCACAGATAGCAATCTCCCAAGAGAGGACTGAAGACTGTAGATCTAATACAATAGCTAGGAAAAGGTATAAAACCATACTGACAAATTTCCGCTGTGTGAATGTGGCTAGCTGTAGAATGACTACAGGCGATTACGACTAATGATTAATGCATAATTTACATCAAATTAATTTACTTTTCAAAACCTCATAGGCCTTTTTTTCAAAGAACTTATATACATATTAACATATTGATATTGATACATAATTATACTTATTGACGCATATTGACACCTGGAGGCACATATTAATACATACTGATACATATTGTTACATAATGACATGTATTGGAACATATTGATACAGAATGATACATATTGACACATATTGAATCACAGGCAGTTTTAATGACTAGGTAATGAACTGTCACACTCAGTGCGGTTACATGTGCAGAACAATCTGATTAAAACACCAATAGGATTATTATCAGATAGAGGAATAGTCCAGTTTACACGGTAAGAGAAGTAGTACAATCCGATTCACCTAATGAAACATCTTCAGTCGAGGAGCGATAGGTATCGGTTGCCTGATTAGCCTACAGTACCATTTTGAAAAACCCGCAGGTCACATTTCTTTTTCGTATTTCGCTCGCGCGTTCTGCGACGTCTGTAATACTAAAGACGATATCTAGGCCTGCACACTCGAAAAACCAAAAGAGTAACTGCTGCTTGCGGTTTTTCAACGGACTCGTCTCGGGTCTGTTCCACACTCCTGATGAAACCGGCATCAGAAAGTTTACCGGAGACCTCTCTGAACAGCTCACCGTTTCTGGTCTTCCTGCCGTCTAGATATTTTAATATGCTTAATTCCTTTAAAACTCAGTCCAATCATAAATATAGTCTCCACTTCTGTTCAAAAATGACTGTTGTGTCTCCCCATGCTAGTTAGTTAGCAGCCTACCATAGATTGGGTAACGGTAAGCTATTTAAATTTTATTAAGTGTCCGCGCGGTATCAAAGACCAGGCGAGATGATGAACTCCTGAAATCAGCCGAGTATCAGTTCCTTGCCAGTTCTAATCGAAATCGAATACTCCGGGTAATTCTTTCATGAGACTGGATTTCAGTCCAATTAGGCATTCTACATGACATTTTTTAATTGAAGTAAAGATTACAATCAGATTGAAATCGGTATGATTCCGTATGCTGATTGGTCGGCATGAGTTTGGTCCTGCCCTTTAACATGCCCTTATCTCCCCTCAGTGACCCCATAGCTAAGGTCTCAAACATGTGACCGAATCAAACGGTCCTACATCTTTATCTTAAAAGGTTTCTCATAATGCTTGTGTTTACAGTTAACCACATAATCTTCAGCAGCACACTTAACCCACAGTAACCCCACAGCTGTGTTAAGGTAGACCAACGTCTCCCCAGGGTCTCTCTCTCCCTCTCTCTCTCTCTCTCTCTCACTTTCTCTCCCTCTCTCTCTCTCTCTCTCTCTCTCTCTCTCTCGCTTTCTCTTGCTCTCTCACTTTCTCTCCCTCTCCCTCTCTCTCTCTCTCTCTCTCTCTCTCTCTCTCTTTTGCTCTCTATAAAAAGATATGATCAGCATGAGCTGACTGGTTAAACACATGTTTAAAAAAAGACTGGCGGTGAGGGCGTTTTGGCAGTTATTTGTTTTGTTTTTACAAAGTTAAATGGAATTAAAAAACAAAAAGTGTTGGCACCACATACGTCCTGTGCCTGTAGTCACTGTAGAACACAACAGAACAGAATAGAACAGTGCAGAGCAGAACAGAGCAGAGCAGAATAGAACACAGCGGAGCAGAACAGAACAGAACAGAATAGAATAGAGCAGAACACAGCAGAACACAACACAACACAACAGAACAGTGCAGAGCAGAGCAGAACACAACAGAACAGAACAGAACAGTGCAGAGCAGAACACAACAGAACAGAACAGAGCAGAACAGTGCAGAGCAGAACAGAGCAGAGGAGAATAGAACACAGCAGAGCAGAACAGAATAGAGCAGAACACAGCAGAACAGAACACAACACAACACAACAGAACAGTGCAGAGCAGAACACAACAGAACAGAACAGAACAGAACAGTGCAGAGCAGAACACAGCAGAGCAGAACAGAACAGTGCAGAGCAGAACACAGCAGAGCAGAACACAACACAACAGAACAGAGCAGAACAGAGCAGAGCAGAGCAGAACAGAACTGCATTCCTCTACCACACTGAGGGGCTGAGCGCAGTCAGAGATTATGTTTTGCACTGGATCATATTTACTTGACGCTTTCATACTCAATAATACATACTGTAGACTTTCCTCCTTCACTCAGTAATACATACTGTAGACTTTCCTACCTCACTCAGTAATACATACTGTAGACTTTCCTACCTCACTCAGTAATACATACTGTAGACTTTCCTACCTCACTCAGTAATACATACTGTAGACTTTTACTGTAAATGCCCTGAGTCTCATCCCTGAGGTCTTGGGCTCAATTCTCACTGTTACAGTCGGCTGGCTCAGGTGTAACAAAGTGCTCAGCTGACCTTGTTCAGGCAGGGTCAACAGGTCAGGCCTTTCTCCCACCATCAGTCGGACACCTGCACAGATCCACCCCCGTGCGAGTCAGGGAAAGTGTGTAGTCCATCATATATGCTGTGTTGTTGTGTGATGAGGGTTGTGATCCTGCAGGTCACAAGAATAGAGGCTGGCCTCACATGTGTCATTACAATACACAGGATTGGCCGTTCCAAAACAAACAAACAAACAAAAATACAACAACAACGACAAAACCACAGTGGTTATGGAGAGTTGGGAAACACTCTTCAATAAAAGAGAAATAGCTCATTGTTAAGGTCTTGTTTTGTGACCAGTCCTTTGCTTGTCAGACACTCTGATGTAGCTGTGCTTATGTCCCACTCCTCCCTGTGTGTTGGTTCTGATGTGCGCTCTACCTCAGCCAAGTCTGAGGCTTCAACCAACACTGATATGCTATGTATTACTGCAGTGATATCTGTACCATGCCAACTACCATGCCGCTAATCATAAACACGATTAACTAACTGTCATACTGATGGCCACCAGACGACTGGTAATGAAGTGAGGGCGGTTCTTTCACTGTGGACGTCACTGTCTGTTTCTCCTCCATCTTCACACTGCTGCTGGTGCACAGCACATAGGGCAGACATGGGGCTGTGTATGTGGACTGGATAAAGGAGACAAACTGATGTTTTGATGGGAAACATCGTGGGCGATAAGACTCAGAGGACGGGCTCACGGACGTTATCAGACGGGTAGCTGCCTTATCACAGACACCCGGGCACACAGACCAGGGTCATCTCAGGTCTATCTGCCCCGCCCTGTTTTTTTTTTTCTGTTTTTTTTTCTTTTTTTTTACAAATTGCCCACGGGTGGCAGACTGTCTCTGTACGCTGGTTTTTCTGAGGCGTTTTCTGAGGCATGCAGTTTATGGGGGTTTTGGGGCTTTTTTTGCATTATCTCAGACTGGTTATACATCGAGCCTCAGAATTATCCCGTGTTACGAATCAAGCTTCCTCTGAACCTGACGCTTCCTCAAAATCTGCCCCACTAACAAATCATTTCACACCCAGACACATCGCCAGTCAGCCAGCCGTGGATTACACAGCCTCTGACGCACAGTTTACATTCAACTCTATCTCTCCCCTGCCCTGTGTCAGTCAGGCTTTCACACACAAACACTAACCTCTGAGAGGATCCAGAACCAGGCAGGGTTCAAAGCGTCGAGTGACAGTGTTACGTACAAACCACACACACCAACCTGGAGAAATGAAAGAATTAGGAATCTGTCTTTGAAACGTTTGTGGCGTGAAGTAAAGCCTCTCTTTGTCACGTCTCAGATTTCTGTTCCAGTGGATTATAGAATCACGGTGGTCATTATCTCCCGCCGTCCTGATCTGCCTTTGCACTGCTGACGACGGCCAGCCCCGTCGAAAGCCGAGGAGAAAACGTTTGCGTTGACATTCACGTGGTCACCTGACCCCAGGGCTAGATATAGATATACTCATGAATGGTTCTGCGTGAATGCAGGCTACACACTGTCTGCCTAATGGCCGTTAGTCTGAATATTGCATCCACGATTAAGCGCTGTTCTGTTGTCTGTAATGGGAATATTGCTAAAGACAAATATTTGTGATGATGTAAATCTATCAACATGTATAAATCTATCAACATGTGAGTGCTAAAATGTTTTAAGGAGTTTAGTAAACACAAATTTATGATATGTGTTTTCTCTAGGGTTGAGTTAGTCTGTGCTTTACAGTGGAAGAGCTCAGTTCAGTTCGGCTGTTCATTGCTCGATTTGAAGAGCACATGATTAATTTGCCTGAAACGACTTCATGTTGAAGGGGACAGGAGCCTAATATCACTGAGGGGCATCAGGTGTGTAATGCTGTCAAAATGTAATGTAATGCTGGAGATATACCTTCAAAAGTGAGCTTAAGTTTAGGCGACAGGATCTCTCAAGTTTATGTGCAGGATCTCTTACCACAAAGCCAGTGGCTCCTTTCTGCCCCCTAGTGCCCTGAGTTTGAATTTCTCTGTTGGTAAGTTGAAGTTTTGACTTGTCCTGTTAATTTTCAGCTCTAGCTCTAAAAGCTGAAAACCCACTGGCAATGTTCACCTGTGTCTAATTAAACAACCACACCTCCAGAGAAATTACTGCATTCCGCCAGCAGATGAAGGGTCGTGACGAATGGTCCGTGTAGACATTTAAACCCCGGCTGCTGGAAAGTATACGTGCTGGGATGCTGTGTGGCAGAATGAAACTGCGTAGGCTGTAATGTGGCTCTGAATGCAAGGTTTCTGACTGGCCTCGCGCTCCGGTCCTGTATCTGGGTCTATACACATGTCAAGCACGTGAAGGAACTGGGAGAATCAACACTGACTTTTGTCTCACTGATTTCATTATTTATTATTACTGTTGTTGTTGTTGTTGCTGTTTTTGTGTGCATTGCAATTTTGCATTCAGCTAATTTAAATAATATGGAAAACAGACCAGTTCCAGTTATGTGGATCATGACCGGAAAGAAAGACCAGATTTTGAACGTAACTGGTAGTTTTGGACGTAACTGATAATTAGTTTAGCCAATACAGGAGCATTACTGACCCCTATAGGCCAGTTGAGATACCGCAGCGTATGTGCGTATGTGTTTTGTTCACAATGACCGGTTTAACACCATGTCTGAAAGCATTTCAAAACAAAGCAGGAAGGTGAATGTACCAGACAAGTAACCACTATTTGAATACAAAGACAAGTAGGCTAACATGCAACGAATATTATTTGTAAAAGACTCATTTAATTGGCATATGTGTCGATTCGTCTTCTGTGGCATCAGTTTTACTGTTTGGTCCGTTTTAGATTGAAATTATAATTCACTCGAAATTATTTCTTAAACAAACGATTAAATATGCGTCAGTCTGTAAGCAGTATTTTGGTTCACCAGCGTCGCGTTCTTTTGTAAAATACTGAAGCACTTTCTTCCGGGCGTTTTTGTTCTCAGAGATGTGGGTTACGGGGAAAAGGCTGAATAGGTTTCTTCGCAGGTATGACGATCCCAGCTGAAGTGCGCTCGTCTCATTGTCGTCGCGCTCGGAGCGCCCACAGCCCAAACCGGGCATGCGCGCTGTAAATTGCGGAGCTTCACTTCCATTCATACACAGTTTATTTTAGGTTGTTGTTTGTTAGGGCCATCCGCGCGCCCCATTTTAACATTTGTTCACAGCTGTTTATTAACAGACCTCCATCGTGCAAAGATATAACGTCGTAATATGAAGAAACGTTGTGTGGACATCAGCAGGTTACGAAAAATGAAGAGGATGAAAATACCGGAGAAGATTTCTGAGAGGTATGGTGCGGGGATGCATATGCTGGATGGAACTGCTTTGTTGCTAGGTTTTTTGTCATGTCCATTACTGTCATTAGGTTAACCTCTAGACTACTATCTCTGTCGTGTAGTAGACTGAGCCGTGCTGCATTCGGAATGTGATTCTGGACCAAAAGGGTATTGCGTTGCTCATACCCATTGCCCATAGCCTACTCTAGGCGTGAAGGAGGAATATTGATTATGAATTGATTAATTCATTCATTAGTGTTAATGGGGTTATTGCTGTCAAGATATAACGGCTAGGTTTTCATATGATCATGACTTCAGAGCTGCATCGCGTTCATTTTTCAAACGCGATCATTAAAACTGTCTCAGACACAGACATTTTGTATTGATCACAAGGCGATCTTGACTGTCAGTGTCACGAGACACAGCTGTGAGAAATATTTGTAGCTAACAAGTTGCACTGCCTCCATTGTTCCATAGATCTACTCTATGTCGCGCATATGAAATTAAGACAAGCGATGGTCAACAAAAGCGAAGTTGCAGACTTCTGTAGGCGTGTAGAGGTGTTCACTTTGTTTTGACGCATATGAAATTAGATAATTAACAATAGCGAGGCCGTAGACTGTCAAAGCACAGAGCTTTGACTTGGTTTCGCGCGTATGAGACTACGGTAACCGCTGTACAACAATGAGCAAACATTAGACTTTTGTAGTCTATCTCTAAGCTACTAACTGTCGCCTGAATAAATTAAAACAACAGCGCTTTCAGCAGAAATAATAATAATAATAATAGTAATAGTAGTAATAATAATAATATCTAATTTATTTGACTTTTCTGTTTTGTTTTTGCGAGAATGACATCGCTTATTAATTGGTCTTTGTAATATCGGCTTGCTTGCTTAGACCTATTTCTTAGATGAAAACTAATCTAACTTAAACAAGAGAAATACTAAAAACCTTACATTCGTGTAATTTACAGAAGAAAAAGCTGTTAAATTTGATTTGAGCTGCCAGATTTGGGGCCTTACTTTCTTAGGAAATCGCGGCTAAATTTTCTTTAAGCAGTTGCTTCGCTCGCCTCGTGAGGCATTGAATCGACTTAAGCTATAGGTACTGATGCATTAGATGAGAGGTTGCCATGGCTACCAAACACAAAGGCAGGATGTAATGTGCATGAAGGCAGAGACTGTGAACAAAGGAGTTGAAAACAATAGATATTTATAATGTCAATCATTGGTTGTACGCTGCGACGCCGCGGACCCCTGACTTAATTGCGCTTCTGTGTCTCTGTGTCTAGTCATTGTCTGTGACATCTGACGTGAACTCCGTAAACTGCACAGCGGATGTTTGTAAATGTTTCTCGTTGTCTCGGTTTTCCACTGACTTAACTCACGACGGGTTACACCTATACTGACACCAGTTACAGTTCACATGACACCGGAGTCTGCTTAACGTTATGGTCCCGATTGTAGCGGGACAATGACTCTAAAATTCTTTTCGTCTACTAATAGCATATTGATAATCCCTATTCTTTCTCGCCTTACGGTGTGCCGTGTCGTGGAGGGCTAACCGACATAGCCTGGACGTATAGCCTATGTAGACGTTACGTTAAATGAGGGACCTTCGTTTTACCTTCCGACTCGACTGCCAGACACTGAATTTAAATACAAACACGTTCCTGATGATCTGATATTTTATCCACGACTAATTATAAATAGGCCTACCAGTTCTTTTCGCAGTGAACGAAACTTTATGTGCTAAACGAAAGAGCCCCCCACCCCCCTCATTATTAGGCTATTATATTCCACTTGTTTTACCACATATTTGAAAATCTCAAAACACTTTAGGCCTACACAATTTCACTTTTTAAACATAGTTTTAATGAAATGAACAATCTTCTTCGTACGGGAAGCCTTGCTATTAGTGATGATTAATTGCAATTATTTATTGAACGTGCCCATGTCCGCGCGGGGAGTGGTGTGTCTGGGGATATTATCCGACCTATTCATTTTTTTTTTTGCCACAGCTAACTCTACCCCACGTCACATTAAGCTCCTGAAGAAAAGCTGACATATTCTCCGTCGGCTGTGTATAAAACCAGCGATAAAACCGCCGCTTTGTCCCGCTGCTGTGTCAGTGAAAGAGAACCACACAGGACCAGTCACATTAACTACAACGTGAAGAACCACTGGCCAGAAATATATATACTTTTATATATTTTATCACTCGTTTAAAAATGTACAAATTATTTATTTGTAAATTCAGTTTAAAATGTCAAACCGCCATTAATGATAAAATAAATCTTTGTAGTTTCTTATGCCTTTAAATATTTTTCATAGAGGAAGACTGTTTCTAAGGAACAATACTTGAAAATATATATATATATAAATGACCTAAATAAAAATACAAATATCTGAAAAAAGAGGGCCAGTCTTTTCAATCAGGCACCATCAGACATGTGGGTAAAAGGTAGAAGAGGCCTGTGTGCACCCTTTTAATACGCTGTTTTACAAGTGGACAGACTGGCAGCTGTTCTTCTCCCCCTAGAATGAATGGGATAATTCAGGCTTTGAAAAGGTAGATTATCCTTTAAAAAAAGAATTAACCATCTCTCATGTTCCACTGAACCAGACTGGCTTTGTTCTGGCCTCTTCTGCCGCCCTCAGCCTGCAGCCTGCTTCACATGTCCTGTGAGTAGGTATGACAGAAAACACACTGAATGTAATTCTACTCAGAAAATCAAAGGGGTTTGTTGGAACACTAAATGGGGCGGGAACTACGGGGGTACGGCCAATCATAGGGGTGGCCAGAGCAGTGACCACGCCCCTGCTCACAGAACAGGAGTTGATTTAATAATTACACACTTGGCCATAAGTGTCTGAATCAAGGAGGCTGGGTATGGCTGTCACATTTTGTACTCTTGTGTGTATGTCTTAGATCAGCTGGTCGTAAGACAGTCATTTAAACGTTAAGTCTTCAGTAAAAATGAGCTTCCTGTTTATCACCATAGCTTAATTCAACAAAAGATGATTAACTTTATCAAACACACTTTGTTGAGTTAGTTGTCACAATGTTGTGGTTAGATTGCCTGTATTTTTCCACGTGAGTAAAAAAAAATCATGCATAACTCTTTTGTTTTTGAATTTAGAGACACTGGATTAATCTTAACATGTGTGTGAGATAAACAGTACGGTAAGCTGAGGTGATGTGAATAGTTACTCAGTATAACAATAGACATTATAACAAGATTATATAGCAATGTAATAACAGACATTATAACAGTATTATATAACCAGATAATAATATACGTTATGGCAACATTACATAACAATATAATAATAAACATTATAACAATACTATATAACAATATAATAATTATATACATTATAACAATGTAACATAATATATAAGATGTGACCACCAAAAATGAGATGGTACATCTCCACCAAACAGTAGAAAATACAATTTAACAAAAGTTCGAATGACTGTTGAATGAACAAGTTGATTGAACCAAAATGTGGGAAAAAGTAAGAGTAACGAGATTAAATAAGATTAAATAAGATTAAATAAGATTAAATAAGATTAAATAAACTCCTTTAACCTAACGGAGGATTTCTGTCTTTAAACGAAGATATGGTTGGTGAACATCTGATGAGTTTATTCAAATGACCTGTGGTCACTTATCCCTCTAAGTTCAGTCAGTTGTTAGCATTTCAGCGCATATTTTGGGGGTGACTGAATGAATCCTTTCTCTTTGGATCTGTGGTCTTGACCGCCACCAGTCTCAGGGCTGGTTCTGCTGGCAGTGTTTTTGGGTCAGAACAATTCTTGCTGATGTTTCTCACAAACTCCTGGTTTAACACTCAAACAATGACTGCATGCCATAAGTGAAGAGCTGTTGCAATTTGTCATTACTATTGAGCATGTACATTTTTTAAAACCATCCAGCCAACGGCCATATGATTAAACTGTAATCAGCCTCACTCTCTCCCTCCTCTCTCTCTTTCTGTCTCTCTCTCTGTCTCTCTCCCCTCCACCCCCCTCTCTGTCTCTCTCTCTCTCTCTTTCTCTCTGTCTCTCTCTCTCTCTCTGTCTCTCTCTTTCTCTCTCTCTGTCTCTGTCTCTGTCTCCTTCTCTCTCTGTCCCTCCCCCTCTCTCTCTCTCTGTTGGTTTGCAGTGCATACACTTTTCTGAGGTTCATGGTGCTGTGGACAGTGGTCCTGTTGGCAGATTTCATTCTGGAGTTTAGACTGGAGTATCTGTGGCCCTGCTGGCTTTTCCTCGGAAGTGTCTACACGACGTTTCACTGCCACGGCCTGGTGAGTGTCCTGACCTTTTCCGCTTTTATTCCCGTGAAATAAGTCGCTGTGTGTATCAGTACATACAAGACCCAGACTGACTGCTCAGCCACCTTCTAACGCTGCCGGTTTCATAACGAGTTTTACCAAATCAGTCAAAACATAGTACTTACTCTGGTGTGCACAAAACCCGTGGGTTGACCCGTGACTGGAGTATGAATAAAACATCGAGTAAACACACTGGCTTATGTTCATTTTAATATTTCGCATTAATATTTGCATTCTGCCACAGGTCCAGACTTCTTTCCCACACTGGACTCATTTACTCACTCAGTGTGTATTTAATCAGACTGTGTTTAAATATCGTTTAGATTCTTTTTGTCTAAACATTTGTCTAATGCTTGTCCACTGCATATTAAATCTTCACATCCATTTTTAGAGTGGAACCAATGTTCATTTTTGCAAACATATTTCTTCTTTATTTCCATGTTGAAACCCATTAAGTCACTGTTTAATGGTAAATGTTATATGTAATAAAGATATAGACACTGTGTGTGAATGATTGAACGATGTCTCCGTAACTCTGAGCCGTTTTCTTTTGCAGATTATTTGCGTGGTTTTTGTGTGTGCTGCCTTTACTCTCGACATATTCTGTTTAATTTTCGTGCCTCTACACTGGCTGTTTTTCGCTGCCAGCACCTACGTCCTGTTCAACTACATATGGCACACAGGTAAAGTACAACCAATCAGAGTTTACATACTCTACACACAGGTAAAGTACAGCCAATCAGAGTTTACATACTCTACACACAGGCAAAGTACAACCAATCAGAGTTTACATACTCTACACACAGGTAAAGTACAACCAATCAGAGCTTACATACTCTACACACAGGTAAAGTACAACCAATCAGAGTTTACATACTCCACACACAGGCAAAGTACAACCAATCAGAGTTTACACACTCTACACACAGGTAAAGTACAACCAATCAGAGTTTACATACTCTACACACAGGTAAAGTACAACCAATCAGAGTTTACATACTCTACACACAGGTAAAGTACAACTAATCAGAGTTTACATACTCTACACACAGGTAAAGTACAACCAATCAGAGTTTACATACTCTTCACACAGGTAAAGTACAACCAGTCAGAGCTTACATACTCTACACACAGGTAAAGTACAGCCAATCAGAGCTTACATACTCTACACACAGGTAAAGTACAACCAATCAGAGTTTACATACTCTACACACAGGCAAAGTACAACCAATCAGAGTTTACATACTCTACACACAGGTAAAGTACAACCAATCAGAGTTTACACACTCTACACAAAGGTAAAGTACAACCAATCAGAGTTTACATACTCTACACACAGGTAAAGTACAACCAATCAGACACTACACAGAGACACTACACACAAGTAAAGCACAAAGATTCGCAATTTACATACTTCACACAGGTAAAGCTGAGACACTATAAACAGGTGAAACACAAACTTTCTGAGTGTACAGTCGCTATGCACAGGTGAAACACATACTTTCTGAGTGTACAGTCACTATGCACAGGTGAAACACAAACTTTATGAGTGTACAGTCACTATACACAGGTAAAACACAAACTTTCTGAGTGTACAGTCACTATGCACAGGTAAAACACAAACTTTCTGAGTGTACAGTCACTATGCACAGGTAAAACACATACTTTCTGAGTGTACAGTCACTATGCACAGGTAAAACACATACTTTCTGAGTGTGCAGTCACTATGCACAGGTAAAACACAGCGGCAGGATTTTAAACATGTCATCACAGTGGTCTGGCTTTGTCCTCCCTTTACTGCACTCACTCATATTCACATCAGCAGCGTTCATATGTCTTAGTATTAGTCATAAACATAACTGAAAACAAAGAGATAAATCATGAAAAATAAATGAATGAATATAAACATATCTAAAGATTGAAATGAATAAATATTTGAAAGCTGTTGTGTGGGGTTGGCCCGGTCCTGCCAGAATCTGAATGTGATTGTTTTCAGAGAAGGGGATCTGCGTCTCCACGCTGACTCTGTGGGTTCTGCTGGTTTACGCCGAGGCCTCTGTGAGGATGAGGGAACTGAAAACATCTCACACCAACCTGTCTCATCTGTTCGCTGCTCACTGGTGAGTTCACTCGCACACGGGAGGCTACGTTAACAGGCGCCGGCTGAAGGTGCAGCTTTTGTGACGGGTTTTCTATGTAAACACACGGACGTGTGTCTTCGGTTTAACGCGCTGGAACTTCTGCTTCGATGAGCGAGTAAATGAGCGTATCTTTTAATACATGAAACCCAGCTCTGGCTAACGTCACCTTTACATGACCTCTCCGTCAGCCACAAGTCTCCTAGCAACACTCAGATTTTTTATTTTAGAGACACAGCTAATGAAAAAACAGACAAAATTCTGTCCTAGATGATATCCATCAAAATGCCAAGGATTTCTGTTGACAGAACACCAAAAGTACATTCACAAAAAGTCATGTTAGATCTATAAAAACCGTTAAACATGGATCAGAGGTCACAGAGAGCCCTACGGGTCAGTGAAGAGGCGTCTGCTGTTGTTTTTATTTTTCTTTATTTTTCTGATTTGTGTTGTATGTGTTACTGTTCTCACACAGTGACCTCCTCCTGTCTCTCTCTCTCTCTTACAGCATTGGCTACCCAGTGGTGTACATGGGCTTGGATGTGACGTGCTACTTCACCAGTGTCTTTAAGCTGCGCTCGCAGAAAGCCATTCAGAACGAGAACAGTTTTCACCTGCATCTCCTGCAACAGTCTCTACCTCCAGACATGACTCTCTACCCAAAGCTTGTCCCAGAGAGCAAAGACAGTGAGTACTGGCCAATTTCCCCCATTACCCCCCCGTTCTCCCCTCCCCACCAGCCGGGGGTGGGCGCGGACATCCACGCGTCTCTTCAAGGGCCGTCTCTTTTCACCAGACCACAGAGGACTGTTCCGTGAGAGTGTAGCGTGTGTGTAGGTTCTCTCCATGCTCCCCGGGCCTGTTCAGCGCTAATCGCACGGCCTTGACCACTGAGTGGCAGGCAGTGCGTCAGTGATAGGGGAGATTGCCTCCTGCTGGTTTCCCGCCCACAAACACTACCAATCATGTCCGTGTGTAGCCACAGCTACTGGAAATCAAACTGGATTCTCTGGGGTGGGCTGGTGCCTTTTCCGCTGTGCCACCCGCGCAGATGGAACTGTTTTGAACAGTTTCAGTGTAATTCGTTCAGTGTAATTCGTTCAGTGTAATTCGTTCAGTGTAATTCGTTCAGTGTATTTCGTTTTAGCTTTGCTCATTCTTCAAAAATGTAGGTTGCACCCTCATCGTGAAAATGTTCCATTCACATGTCATTCTGAATCTATAAAAATTCTGTCGTAAAAATGGCAACATGTCCGCGCTGATAGCGTTATAAATGTGTGCATTTTTCAGTAGCACGTTGGCTGAAAATGGGGTTTTGCTGGAGATTAGGATCTTTTCTCAGATTCTGGCTCCTGTTGTGTTTCACGCCGTCAGATTCGAAGTGGAGGTCCAAACCCGAGTCCTCTCAGTACCAGTGCGCTCACGACGCTGCTGTGTGGGAGGAGCGGCGGAGCCCGGGCGAATGCCACCAGATTCACAGGCCACAGGCCAGGACGGAGAGAGACGTAGAAGAAGCCAAGCCCAAGGATCCGAACCCCCACCCTCCTGCGGCCAGACGGCAGGGCAGCGAGCTCCCGGCGGGCAGCCCCGTCACGCCCAAAACCCCCGAGAACACGCTAAAGGAGGACCAGGGCGGGAAAACCCAGAGACAGTCCAAGAGTTCCCCGCCCAAAGTGCAAAAGACTTTAACAAACGTCAGCACGGGAAAGGGGGAGAAGAAGCCAAAGGCCCCCAAACCCGTCAGCACGACCACGGATTTCGACAGGTCTTCCACTGGCCAGCTCAGTCCTCCCAACCCCCACGCTGAGCAAATGTCAAAGTACGTTTGGGTTTATTTCAGTTCATTTGCACTTGTTTGTCAGCTGGTAAAATCATAAACAGACAAACGCAGGGGGAGAATAATAGTATGGATTTATCAAACCTGTTCTGGTACCATGAGCATCTCTACCATTCAGTGTCTCTGTGCTAACACTGTCAGAAAGAGAGAACGTCACTGAAACCTAAATGAAAACATGTTATTGACCCTGTGTGCAGTAAAAGTCTTTTATGCTGTTGGTTGTGACCTGTATGTGACCTGTAGTTGACCTGTAGGAGACCTTTATGTACATGTCATATGTTTTCAGAACGTGTTAACTCCACAGCTGTAGATAGCGTTCTTGTTGTTGTTGTTGTTGTTTTTTTCTCCCACCCTGTGCTCACTCTCTGGTTCCCCGCGGCCCCTGCAGGCTGGAGCAGGAGCTGCGCAGACTGAAGGGGGAGTTGCAGGTGAGCAGACAGAGCGAGCAGGAGCTGCGCAGTCACGTCTGCAACCTGACCAACAGCCAGAGCAGCCTGCGACCCGAGGTCTCGCTGCTCAGACACGCCAACCAGCTGCTACAGAGCAAGTGAGTGACTCTGACCGTCCGGCGACACGCGAGCCGCGGGCGCGTTCAGGAGAGAGCAGGTTTAGCCCGACTCACTGGCCACACGGAGGCTGTGAAGGAGCTTTTGTTTAGTTCATTTGTCTTTTGAAAAACATGAATCTGTAAGCGATGATGCTATAAACCTCTTTCCTTTGATATCTAAAATAAAATCCTCAATCACACAGGCAGTGTAAACGCTTTCCAGTAAATCCACACTGTCTGTGTGTGCTCATTGAAAATTCACCTTTGGGAAGGAGACAGAGACAGAGACAGAGACAAAGACAGAGAAAGAGACAAAGACAGAGACAGAGACAGAGACAGAGACAGAGAAAGAGACAGAGACAGAGACAGAGAAAGAGACAGAGACAAAGACAGAGAAAGAGACAAAGACAAAGACAGAGACAGAGACAAAGACAGAGACAGAGACAAAGCCAGAGAAAGAGACGAAGCCAGAGACAGAGACAGAGAAAGAGACAGAGACAGAGACAGAGACAGACAGAGACAGAGACATAGACAGAGACAGAGACAGAGACAGACAGAGACAAAGACAGAGACAGAGAAAGAGACGAAGCCAGAGACAGAGACAGAGACAGAGACAGAGACAGAGAAAGAGAAAGAGACAGAGACAGAGACAGAGGCAGAGACAGAGAAAGAGACAGAGACAGAGAAAGAGACAGAGGCAGAGACAGAGAAAGAGACAGAGACAGAGACAGAGAAAGAGACAGAGACAGAGACAAAGCCAGAGAAAGAGACAGAGACAGAGACAGACAGAGACAAAGACAGAGACAGAGAAAGAGACGAAGCCAGAGACAGAGACAGAGACAGACAGAGACAAAGACAGAGACAGAGAAAGAGACAGAGACAGAGACAGAGACAGAGACAGAGACAAAGACAGAGACATAGACAGAGACAGAGACAGAGACAGACAGAGACAAAGACAGAGACAGAGAAAGAGACGAAGCCAGAGACAGAGACAGAGACAGAGAAAGAGAAAGAGGAAGAGACAGAGACAGAGACAGAGACAGAGAAAGAGACGGAATGGCTAGAGGAGACACTGCAGACCAGTTGTCTCCAAAAATCCTGTAATTTTGTCCTAATGATGGGCTTTTGTTGAAGTGTTTGTTCTGTCTAATGCAAATAATCTTGAATGTCACGTTTCTCATGCATCTTCAGTGTCATTAAAGGCTTCGTGCCAGGTTAGATTTTATCAAAACAAAACCAAACAAAACAAAAAAAGAAAACTGTTCAGGGCACAGGGTCCTGTAAAGATAGGAAATGTTGCCTGAGGTTTGTTTATGAGTCTGGTTTGCTTGGTCTCCTCCAGGATTCTGTGTCTGACAAAGTCTAGACAGAAAGACAAGCAGGCCACGGCCATCCTGGAGAAGAAGACTCGTCTGGAAACAGAGACCAGAGCAGCTGTGGAGAAACAAATTATAGAAATTCGAGCCCACAAACTCGACGAGTCAGCCATCTTGCTCCACGATGCACCAAACAGGTATAACAACAAAACAACACATGCAAAAACAAAAAACAGAAAGACACACAGACACACACACACACACGCATACGCCCACACACACACATACACACACACAGACACAGACACATACACACTCACACACACGCACACACACACACACACACACACCCACACAGACACACACACACACACACACACACACACACAGACACATACACACACACACACACACACACACACACACACCCACACAGACACACACACACACACACACACACACACAAACACACTTTTTCTGTCAATGCAGCACCACCATGCTGTAGCTTGGTCAGTGCTTATGAAATACATATTTGACCTATTTTTACATTTTTCATTTCATCACTCAACACATAAATTATTCACTTTTTAAGTTGGGAGCTTATAAAGCTAACCAGACGTCTTTAAATTTTCCTGAGTTTGATATATGGGTATGCTATGTTTCTTTCTGTGTGACCAAAAACCTTACCTCTGAAAAAAAAAAAAAATTGTACCCTCGGCTCAAAATTCTGTATTTTTTCTTCCATCCATTAGGCAGGAACAGAGTGAAACCCAAGCGTTAAAGAAAAAAGCTAAAGATCTAGAGACAGAATACGAACAGCTGCAGCTGGATTATCAGGGGAGAGAGGCGCGGGTTCTAGCTCTAGAGAGTGAAGTTGAGGTAACAGTCCAGTTCCCAGAGGCTCTGGATTTTGGTTACATCTGTGATGTTTTGTGTGGTTTGTGTGTTTACGTGGTCTGTGTTTGACGTCTGTGGGTAAAGTGGTATTGATGGCAGTTTGTGTCTCTTGTTGCGTTTTGGCTTGAACAGTAAGGGAGACGCGAGTCCATTGTGTTTGCTAGTGCTGCACGACTGTGTGTGTGTATCTCAGTTCCTGGTGGTCATATCTTTTGTTTGTGGTGAATGGTCTGTAAAAGTGATGTGAACTTAAAGCATGCTGAGAAATACACAGTCTCTCACGAAACACCACAGGACAAAAATTTAAAATTCGCCGCGCACGCAGCGCACCACAACACTGAACGTGTAAATAAACCTTTTCCACAGACTTTTAAAGTCGCTCTATTACTGTCATAGGAAGGGGCTTAGTCATGGAACCTGACAGACCCTGAGTTTAAGAATTCAGCTGATAAACCTGTTTATTTAATTAACAGAGAACAAATTGCCAGAAAACCGATCAGTAAAGAGATCATTAGACTTTCTCTTTTTCTTTGGGGTCCTCCCAAAAATTCCCTCTGTATGTCCTCATATTCCCATTTTTTATTCCCAACACACGTGCTCCTCACTCACTCTTCAGCGTCAGTCTCTGAACATGCTGAGTTAAAGTGGACCGTGACCAAAAACACAGAAAGAATCATTTATCGGGTCTTTTTCGCCCCGTCGCAGTCGAAGTCCTTGATCGATCCTGAATGACTGTCCATCCACCACTGCAACACATTGAACCTCAAACTGCTCCACTGTTCTGCATTTCGATTTCTTTATTTCTTCTCCCATTCGATTTCGAATGCCCAGATAACCAGAGACATCTGCTTGTCACCTCTGCTCGAGCAGCACACACCTCCTCAGGTGCGTCTGTTAAAGGTGTGACACACACATTGGTTCTTCTCACACTATTGCTGTGTCAGGACCTCGCATGTAACTGACCAAGAGCCCACAGATTAGCAAAAAACAGAGAGAGTGACCCTGGACTTCCAACCTGCCACAGGGAACATGGTCAACTGTGTTCCCTCACACGCTGCAGGGATTCAGACCTTGAATATTGGATGTAGGGCTTAACTCTGAACAAACACTTAGTTTATTACAGAACCGTGGATTAAGAAGGCAGTATTTAAACAGGTGTATTACAGAACCCTGGATTAGTAAAGCAGTATTTAAATAGGTGTGTTATAGTACCCTGGATTAAGAGTACTGTACTTAAACAGATGTATTACAGAACCCTGGATTAAGAAGGCAGTATTTAAATAGGTGTGTTATAAAACCCTGGATTTATAGTACTGTACTTAAACAGGTGTATTACAGAGCCCTGGATTAAGAAGGCAGTACTTAAACAGCTGTATTACAGAGCCCTGGATTAATAGGACGGTACTTAAACAGGCATATTACAGAACTCTGGATTAAGAAGGCAGTATTTAAAGAGGTGTGTTGTGGAACCCTGGATTAAGAGGCCAGTACCTAAACAGGTGTGTTACAGAACACTGTACTCAGAGGGCACTGTCATATCTGGGCGCGTCACTCAGGAGACCTTAAGATTTCTCCATTTCATCTTGAAAGCAATGTCACCTTTAAGCGAGCTATAGATAATTAAAAGGAAAACCATTCACAAAAATCAGTTTGGGGATCAAAGATGCAGTTCATGCTGCTAAATGTTGAATTCCACACCTTTTTTTTTTTCTTTTTTTTTTTGGGTCTTTCTCTGTTCTTTGTCTTTCTGTCCCACCTTCCCTGTTCACCTGCGTTCTCTCCTAGGCTCTGCAGAAGCATCGCTGCATGGGGCAGGAGGCAGAGGCCCTGCTGTCTGCTCTCTCTGCTCTGCAGGACAAGGCTCAGCACCTGGAGTACAACCTGAGCGCGGAGACCCGCCTCAAACTGGACCTCTTCTCCGCACTGGGTGACGCTAGGAGACAACTGGAACTGGCTCAAGGTTCGTAATCAGGGCCTCCTACCTTCTGAGGGGTTAGTCAAGCTAAGTTCTGCCTTTTAAATCTCTCAGTACAAAACTGAGTGGAGCACACACGGAGCACATGCTTGTCTTAATAGTTAAGGAGAGAACTGTGTCTTTATTAACTCGTAAACAATCAATGGTATCTTTCTGTCCAAATGAATCTATGACACTAAGAGAAATGTAAACGAACATTCAGCTCAAAGTGTGTGTTAGCTTTTCCCTTGGACAAGTGTCTCCTGGAACATGTCAGGAGCTGTGTTCAGCCTGTAATGGTCACCCATTAAAATATATATAAATATATATGTTTTAATATGTCTATTTTTTTCCGTTCCTTCCTTGTATTCTCATTTGAATGTCTGTTTATAAAATTGCCTTAATAATAAACAGACAGTTGGAGGATGGGACTTTCAGACAGCCTGCAGTAAAAGAAAAAAACACGGGAAAAGGACTAAGGTCCCATCTATTGGCCTGCCAATCAGTTGGAGGTGTTGGTGGGATGGGACAAGTTTTTTTAGGTACTGCCAGCAGGTTAGGAGGAGGCAGAAGCGGCACAGGCGAGAGGCGGCATCACCTTTTGATTATGGTTGGACACCCTTTGTGTTGATACGGGGCGCACATGCGAAGGATTACTGTTTTTTTTTTTGTTGGCGTGGACGCACGCAAGCGATCTTTTTTCACCTTTTGGTCCTTTTTCCTTTTTTTACCTTTTGTGGGGCAAAAAATCCTGGAAGCGGTCGCCAACCTGGTACAGACGGGTGAGACACGGGGTTTTTAAACAGGACCGCAGTGTCCCAATCGGAGAGGTGTAAGCGTATCATTGGTCGGTACGCTGCCGCGGGAGAGACTATTCAAAGACCTGTGCGCTTTGCGAAATTACAATGTATATAATGTAAATCATGAACTTTTGTTGGGGAAGTGTTGTATGATTGTATGGTGATGTCTGTTTGTCGGTCGGGTGCACTTTATAAAATAACATTAGCAGTCATTGGTACGCTCTTCTTCTTTCTTTCGGGATAAATGTATGGTGGGGGATTTATCGATCTGTAAACGGATAAATTCAAATCTGTTGTAAATACGGTCAGTTCAACGGAGGTTTGTGTGTATACTAATATGGTTTGTGTTCTTACTGTGATTTTAAAGAGTACAGCATAGTTTTTGTTATCGCCAGCAGCTGTAGTATAGGCAAATAGTCCGCCCAGACCTTTTATGCGTTTGTAGCCCCTTTCTATTCGGAGAGATAGAGAGCGTTCGTTACAAGCCCTCCTGAGGTAATCTGAGCTCCTCTTCTCTTTTAACTGGGTTTCACTTTCTCCCCGCAGTGAGGGTGGCCAAGCAGGACCGGGAAATCGCGGAGATGAAACAGAAGATCGCGGAGGTGATGGCTGTCACTCCGGGGATGTCTTACGTGACCCCGAGGACGTCTGTGCCACAGTACCTCAAATTCCTCAACTCCGAGCGCTACATGCTCAGCCCACGGGCTCTCATGTACCAGTGTCTTAAGAAGTAGACGAACAAACAAACAAACAAACAAACAAACAAACGGTTTTTCCATGGACGTTGCTGAGTTGACTCATCCCTGCCTATGACTGTAACAAGGGGAGAAATCTGGTCTTACTGTCCTGAATCTGAGTGAAGCGGAAAACCTCAGCTCTGGCTGTGCCCTGACCGTGTGTGTGTGTGTTCTGAGACGCCCATAGACTCAGACAGTGGGAAACACTCAGTCGATTTTTCTCAATCAGTGGTTCCAGTGAAAACCAGTTTAACAGAATGGATGAGTGGTGCTAAAAATTAAAATACAACAAAATCCTTGACTTGCAAGGTTTGAATTTTTTTGTTAAATGAACCTCTGGGTACTTCTGCACTTCCTCCTTCTATAGAAAAAGTGCTAATTTTGAAAACAAAAAGGAAAAAAAAAAGAAGTTTGATTGTATTTGTTCGTTACGTTCATGGAGGAGACAGCGCAGAGCCGGTTTGACCGTTCAGTCAACGTGTGTAAACCAAACTCGTGGCACTGAAGTGTGTCACGAACTGCAGCCATTTTTAAAGACTTCAGTTGCCTTCTCAGAAACGTCTACATCACTGGTCACCCCGGAGGCAAAACAGGAGACGGGAAATGAGGAGGAACCTGTCCGAGCTGGGGATCCTGGCTGTGACACACTGAATCAAAAAACAGCAATTGTAACAACTGTAAAATGAAAATTGTATTAAAAATGAGTGTGTGATAATACGGCGGCGTTTCCGATTAAACTCGACCGCGGAACAAAACCGATCAGTGATTGGGTAGCGTAGATAATCTTGTGTTTTAAGGAGCGAAAGGTCATTGAAAGGTCACCGGGCTCTCTCTCTCTTTTGAGACATAATATCCTGAGCCCGTCGCCTGATGTTATGCCAAAATACAATATTTCATCAGTCGCAATTTATCCATCCATCCATCCATCCATCTAAATCTAATGTAAGGTTTCTGTAAAAGTTCTGTGATTAACTAAGTGCTATGTTCTGCTCTCTCTCTCATGGTCCTTTTTTGACTTTGACGATGGACCACTGAATTACTTTCCTAAGTGTTTATACTTTTTCACCTAGACCTGTTGTCATGCAGTTGGTTTTTCAATGTTACCTGGGTGTTTTTTAACAAAAAATATTTTTGGCTTTTGTGTACTTTTCATTAAAAAAAAAAAAAGAAAGAAAGAAAGATAAAAAAAAAAAAAAAAAAGAGGGTGGGGTTTAATTTGGTAATTCTTCGTCTGTGCGCATGCCGTTTTATAAGCGATGGTATTGTTAGTCGTGGTTTGGGATTGAGGAGGGGAAAAGGGAACTGACGTTTTTTGCAGTACGTTTGTGCAAGGGCTCAGATTTTCTTCCAACATTTTTTTTGGAATTAAGAATAAAACAATTTTCCACGACCGCCTTTGCTTACGTTTTACTTTGTCCAAACAGTGATGACAGTTTGACAGGGTGCACAGGGTGTTTTATCCAGAAAAAGCTAAACAGATTTGTCATTTTAAGAATGACTGAAAGAGAACTCCGTGTTTGCACTACTGTATTTTATGGATTTGTGGGTTCATCTGTGTCATGCAGGTGTGGGAGTCCATATAGGACTGTATATGGTGTCTGGTTCTGGTAGGTTCCTCACAGTGAGGCTCTGGGTCGGCCGTCAGTGCCCCCGTGTGTTCAGTGACACAGGAGAACGAGGGGGGTTTTAACCGTTTATGTTCTGGCGTTAAGCGTGTGCTCACTGGCTCGACCAGACGGTCCGGTCTCTCTGCCCGGTGGCCAACCTGACGGCGAATCACAGCGGCAGTGACAGCCCAGTCTCCATGGCAACACTATACACAGATAATCATGTGATACATGACCTATATTTGACCTCTATTTGACCTGGAGTGTTGTGCTGCCAAACACAGACCCAGACTTTCGACCAGCAGTTTGGTTATGCGCTCAGCCTTCCCCCTAAAACTATTATTCAAAAAGGTCATGATAATCTGAGGTGTTTAATGGACAAGAACTCTGAATGTGTGTGTTTGTGTGTGTGTGTGTATATATATATATATATATATAATTATGAAGCAGAGACCAGTCATGCAGGCTTAAATCAACGGAAAGAGTTTTTAATAAACAAGAGTGAAACAGATCTGTTACAGTCAGCAGCAGTGCAAATCAGAAACTAACCGGACCTCGCCACAATCCTCCACCGGGCTGGATCAGAAACTAACCGGACCCTGCCGCAGACCCTGCCGGGCTGGACCAGGACCGTGGTCACTGATCTCATCTGATATTTCAGCCTTGTTCTGCCAAACATCCCCAGGGAGAAGGAAACACAGCCGCTTCCTGTCCAGCAGAGAAACATTTCTACTCTGGAAACTCAAAAGTTTGAGTTGAATAGACTAACAGGCCATCAACATGAAATTTGTTTTACACCTAAAAAGACCTCGTTCTCTCTCTCTCTCTCCCTCTTTTTGGTCACTGCAGTTCTGTGAGAGAACATGCAAAGCTCTGTAGTCCAAAGGGAGCATGACGTCTTCCATCTACTGTGCAAACAACATGAGTCATACATGCAGGTCTGAATCTACACACGACCACCGGCACCGTGCTCTTCCTTTAGACGAGAGCATGAAACAGACGTGAGGAACTGCAGAGCCAAACTAACGCCCGCACGAAACCAAACTAACGCCCGCACGAAACCAAACTAACGCCCGCACGAAACCAGTGTGGACTCTTTAACCCTACAAAACAGGAAAACCGTGTGCATGTTTAACCCCCAAAAAGGCACATACTTACACCCCCTGTGTAAATGTGTGGATAAAAGCCCAGGGTTATGTGAGGAGGACGAAATAAGGGGGGGGGGGGGGGGGGGGGAGGACAAATCAACCACTCGTGTCTCATAAACCACTGAGGATGAAAGAGTTAAACAGGAAAAAAAAAACAAACGTAAAAGAGAGAGAGAGAGAGAGAGAGAGAGAGAGAGGGCTTACATTCATAAAAAAAAAAAGAACCAGTCACTACATCTCCGAGAGTCAAAACACACTCAGAACTGGTAGACACAGTCTGTAGATAAATAAGCCATTTTCCTCTCTGCACCCTACTCCTCCATCTCCCTCCTCTTCACAGTCTGGCCTACAGTGGTCACCCTGTGGGAGTCCCAACACCACAGCTCACATTTCGTATTGGCAAGAAAAGAAATAAACATTCAAAAGAAAACAGGAAATGTCATAACATGGAGGTTTAAAAAAAGAGAAGCCAAACACAGAGGTGTGGAGAGTGGCACCTCTCAGTAAGAGAAACTCGTTGAGTAGAGGAAGAGAAACCAGAGACAAACGTCTAGAAACTTGTTTACAAACCAACAAGCACACAACCTCAGATTCTAACCCCTCCCAGATACTGACCAAAACACTCAAAGATCCAAAAACAAAACAGACCAAAACAAGAACAAGAAAAACAGCTGTAATACTGACTTTAAATAAATGTATTCTTTTTCTTCTTGTAGAAGGAGAAGCAGACAGCTACATGAAGGAGAGAACAGAGATCTAAAGACCAGGCCCCAGTCTGTGCCTCCAAACAGGGTGCAGACAGACAGACAGACAGACAGACAGACGGAAGGCCTCTCCTCACACTCCTGCATGTTTTTTTATCTCTAACCCCCCCCCCCCCCCCCCGCGTGACAGACGACTTCAGTGAGTCCAGCATGTGAGGAGAAGAGACAGGGAGACAGGCGCAGGGCGGGGCGTCCCAAACCGTCGCTATGACGACACGGTGACGGGGTTCAGGGATCCGTTGCGGCTGTAGAACTTTGAGAAGGCCTCCTCCAACACAGAGGTGAGGCGCGGCTGGTCCCCCTAGAGCAGGAAAACAAACAAACAAACAAACAAACATTTAGAGTGCTAGGCAACCAGTAGAGGAAGCAAAAGACAGAGGAGAGAAGCGAGAAGAGAGCCCCTAAGCTATGGCGCTGGAGAAGACTCTCCCTGTGACCAGTACACTGCACTCAATGTTCAGATAAGAACCAGAATACGAATAAACCAAACAGGGCTGAGCTTCTGTCTGAGGGTCTGACCTGAGCCGCAGACAGTAAAGGAGGAGTTCACAGACGGACTGAGTGAATGAGAAGAGAACACAGTGACCTGACTCTGACCTCTCCACAGCTGCACTGACTGACAGGGAGAGCAGGGCTAATGTGAGAAGGCGGTTTAAAAGGTCCTTTAAAAGCAGCGGCTGATCCGTCTTCTTCACTGTACCCAACAGGGCAACAGACCAGGGACATGCGCTATGAAAGCAGACCGGCAGTCACAACCTTTTACTAAAACGCTCTACAGCTGGTGAGTCAGCTCCATTAGTGCAGTGACTCAGTGTTCCAGTTCCATTTTAAGGTCAGCTGTGACTCTTACAGCACATTCCCAAAACAAGTAGCATGTCAGGTCCACCCAGCTGTCAATCACTGCTCTAATTAACAAAGGCAAAGAATGTCTCACTGTTAATCAGCTAATTAACAATGGCTAAGCTAAGCTGAGCTGTCCATTACTCATCTACCAGAAACTCAGCCTCCATCGCCACGGTCACGAACACACTGTCACCACGGTCACTAAGACACTGTCTGGATCTGTCTGTCACCACGGTCACTAACACACTGTATCTGTCTGTCACCACAGTCACTATCACACTGTCTGTCACCACAGTCACTAACACACTGTCTGTCACCACAGTCACTAACACACTGTCTGTATCTGTCTGTCACCATGGTCACTAAGACACTGTCTGTATCTGTTATGGTCACTAACACACTGTCTGTATCTGTCTGTCACCACGGTCACTAAGACACTGTCTGTATCTGTCTGTCACCACGGTCACTAACACACTGTCTGTCACCACAGTCACTAACACACTGTCTGTCACCACGGTCACTAACACACTGTCTGTCACCACAGTCACTAACACACTGTCTGTCACCACGGTCACTAACACACTGTCTGTATCTATCTGTCACCACGGTCACTAACACACTGTCTGTATCTGTCTGTCACCACGGTCACTAACAAACTGTCTGTCACCACGGTCACTAACACACTGTCTGTATCTATCTGTCACCACGGTCACTAACACACTGTCTGTCACCACGGTCACTAAGACACTGTCTGTATCTGTCTGTCACCACGGTCACTAAGACACTGTCTGTATCTGTCTGTCACCACGGTCACTAACACACTGTCTGGATCTGTCTGTCACCACGGTCACTAACACACTGTCTGTATCTGTTATGGTTACTGACATACTGTCTGTATCTGTCTGTTGCTATGGTTACAGACACACTGTCTGTATCTTTGTACTACACTATGGTCACTAACACACAGACTGCCTGTATCTGTCCATCTCTGTGGCAGCTGATAGGGCTGTCTCAGTATTAATAACCTCATGATTTTTCTCAGTGTGAAATGTAAACATGTCCCAGGCCTGACCTGAGCGACCTGGGCTTGTGTGTGGTTAAAGGTCAAAGGTCAAAGGTCAAAGATCATGTCTCACCTCGCTGACGAAGCCGAGCTGAACCAGCTCCACGGCGAGCTCCTGCACGTTCTCATCTTCACACACACACAGAGAGGAAGAGACAGGAACAGTCAGGACCAGAACCAGAACTCCACATGTCTCACTCACAGTCTCAGATAACAGCACACAGAGGAGGAAGGAAATGGAACTCACTGGGTAACAAGTCACAGCTCAGATGTCTGTTCAGCTTGTCCTCCAGCTTCAACAGCAAAGTCAGCTACAGAGAACACACACACACACACACAAAACACACTGAGAAAAGAGAACAAATACAACAGACAGAGAGAGAGAGACAGAAAGAGACAGAGAGAGCGAGAGAGAGAGAGAGAGAGGGAGAGAGACAGAGAGAGAGAGAGAGAGAGAGACAGAGACACAGAGAGAGAGAGAGAGAGAGAGAGAGAGAGAGAGAGAGAGAGAGAGAGAGAGAGAGAGAGAGATGTAGGCTTACATGATGTTTGGCACCCTCCTCCACAGGCTCAATGTTACACTGCATCTGAACAACCTACAGAGAGAAATGGTAACATATTAAATGACCCAGTCAGTGCACGTTTACATATTAACACAACATCAACAATCACTACCATTCTGCCAACTCAGGACACATGACACAACACAACGCTGATCACAACACAACGCTGATCACAACACAACGCTGATCACAACACAACGCTGATCACTACACAACGCTGATCACAACACAACGCTGATCACAACACAACGCTGATCACAACACAACGCTGATCACAACACAACGCTGTCCAGAACTGGTCCTGTCCACGGTCAGAGAGACAGCTCAGATTATTTTAGATTACTGCCTGAAATGATTCTAATACACATCCGTTCTCATTACTGACTGAACTTCTACTCCTTAATCTTCCAGCAGGGCAATTACAGCAGCCAAGACAGATAAACATCCACTTAAACAATGCACCACAACGCAGAGAACACTGAGCTGTATAGTGTCAGGTGACACACACTGTGGGTTAGCAGTCTGAATCACGGCCGTAGCCAGGCGCAGACAAAGGAAAGGTTCTGGTCTTTTCTCTCACCTTCCTGGTCTCCAGTTCAGCGGGCTCGGGCGTGGGCGTTTTGACCGAGGGGGGGACGATGGGGGACTTGACGGCCTCCTGCTGAGGCTGCTGGGGACAGGGCATCCCAAAAGCTGTCAGAGGGTAAATCCCGTTCCTGTAAAAGAGCACAGCTGCCCATCACACACCATTCCCAATCTCAGATTAGACACAAACCCACCGCTGACCACACTCAGATTAACCTGTTCAGAACTTGGCGGGAGGAAATGTTTTTTGGACAGAAAGTTTTTCATATTAAATCTACTGCTTGAATCTGACAGTGTTCCTGTGTCAGCATTTCTGGCAGGGACGACTCAACAGGACAGGTGTGTGTTCGGACCTGTACGCCACTGCCTCCACAGACAGAGTGTGTGGGGGAGAGAGTGAATTCAGGTAAACGCCAGAGTAAACAGATGACTGAGAACAAAGGAAGACACTCACCTCACGTCCTCCAGGAACTTGTCTAGCTCCAGAGCGGGAAACTGGGAGAGCCTAGAGGAGAGAGAGAGAGAGAGAGAGAGGGCTTTAGATTGGGCTCTACAGAGGGGTTCCTCCAAACACTCATTCCCAAATCTACAGTCCAGACTGCTCCTAAAACACACACGTCAGAGACGCTTCACCTAAAACACACATGTCAGAGACGCTTCAGCAGGGAGCCTTACTTCATCTGTATGTCCTTGCTCTCCATAATGACCAGGTTTGGGTCCATGTTCTTGGTCAACTCCTCCAGAGCGTTTTCGGGAATCATGTCTGCAGTGCAAGGGAGACAGCGGCCGGTGAGGTTTCTCACAGACACAGAAATCTCACACTCTTGCCTTGTAAAAGGTGTTCTTTTGGTTTTGTGGTGTCTGGGACTCACGCTGGTGACTGACGATGCAGTGTGCGGCCAGCAGTTTGAGCAGAGGAACCTCAAACAGGGCCTGGTGGAAGAGCAGCTCCCGCGCCGTGGGCCTCCTGCTGGGGTCCACCTCCAGACACTTCTGAATAAACTCCTGCCAACACAGACACGCCATCAGACGCATGCAGGCACACACACTCGCTCAGACACACACACACACACACACTCTCACTCAGACACACAGACCGACACACACACACACTCACGACACACAGCCAGACAGACCCACACACACACACTCACTCACTCACTCAGACACACAGACCGACACACACACACACACACACACACTCACTCAGACACAGCTACAGGCGCATGCACACAGCGCACACACACACAGACACACAGACAGACAGACAGACAGACAGACAGACCGACACACACACACACACTCACTCAGACACACAGACCGACACACACACACACACACACACACACACACTCACTCACTCACTCACTCAGACACACAGCCAGACAGACCGACACACACACACACACACACACACACACACACACACTCAGACATAGCCTCAGAGCTGGGTTACACACAGCCATGTGCGAATTCAGGATGGCAGAAACTGACATGTCATTGGCTTAGGAGTCACATATTCAGTCTACTGCGCTGAGATCAGTGCCTGCTGGAGACACTCTCAGGTCACATATTCAGTCTACTGCGCTGAGATCAGTGCCTGCTGGAGACACTCTCAGGTCTGAGGCACCCGGTGTGTAACTCTGTCTCCATTATACTCAACAGCATTTGGCCAACGGTTTGAAAAGAAATATTTTAAGCAAACTTCAGCAGTTTCTTTTTTTTTTTTTAAATCAGCCTGTCATATTCAGTCATATTCAGTGTACATAAACCCAGTCAGTCTGTGTGAGAGAAACCCAACCCAGTGTCTCAGAACCACACAGAACCTAAACATACTCTCTGCAGAGGATCCTCCAGAGACTGGATGGCACTGTTAATGGCCTCCTGGGACACATACGAGGACTCGCCGTTACTCTGGATCTCCAGCACTGCCATCTGAAACAGACAGACAGACAGAGAGACAGACAGAGAGAGGATGAGTGTAAGACAGCCTCAGCGCTGTCGTATGATATGTGGGCAGTGTGACAGGACTCACCTCTAAGGCACACATTCCAAACGAATAGATATCCACTGCCGTGGTCACGCTGGCCACAGCTACAGGGCAAAACACAGCACAGATCAACAGCAGTTCCCTCAGCAAACAGCTTTCAGACAAACAACATCACACTCATTGTCCACACGCACACAGACGCACACACACACACACACACAGACACACAGGCACACACAGACACACAGGCACACACAGACACACACACACACGGGCGACCGTCTGGAGTCAAAAGGAGACATGTGCTTGATGAACCGGCTGAGCGGTGAGAAAGTCAAATCAAAAGCCAACAACAAACTTTCAAAAGTAACGCTTCATTACTGGACCTGTGTCAACAATTCACAAAACAAACGCGTCACCATATGAACCTTAAAAATAAACACAGGCCCTGGTTCTCCCTGCCACCTCCCTTTCTCGGCCGACGAGAAATTTACCTCCGTATTCTGGGGCAAAGAAGTGCAGACTCTTCTGCTCCTCCCGACAGGTTTTGACGTGATTATTAATGGTGTCTGGAGCAACTGGAAAAGACACACCAACACATTCAGCATGAGGGGGAAAACAAAACTGCATAGACCGAATGAATGACTTTTAGCGGTTGACACCATTAGAATTCTGTTGTATTACACATCACTTCAGACTGGTATTTGTGATTGATTATTTGTTTATTGTTTTGCTTGTTTGTAAGACAGGTACCTGAGCCGATTTTGATGAGGCCGTTGTGCTGGATGAAGATGGTGTCACAGGTCAGGTTCCCGTGAATGATGGGGGGGTCACAGGAGTGAAGGTAACTGAGACAGGTAGAGATCAGAGATCTGTTAGCCTGTGTTGTGTTTTAACTGAGACAGGTAGAGATCAGAGATCTGTTAGCCTGTGTTGTGTTTTAACTGAGACAGGTAGAGATCAGAGATCTGTTAGCCTGTGTTGTGTTTTAACTGAGACAGGTAGGGATCAGAGATCTGTTAGCCTGTGTTGTGTTTTAACTGAGACAGGTAGAGATCAGAGATCTGTTAGCCTGTGTTGTGTTTTAACTGAGACAGGTAGGGATCAGAGATCTGTTAGCCTGTGTTGTGTTTTAACTGAGACCAGTACAGTTGACAGCCTGGATCTGAAGCCAGCAGTGTCAAAGGATTGATACCCAATAACCTTGCTCTACCATGGGCTTATGAATCAAAACATGACTAAAAAAAATAACAAAACATTTAGGCAAAAATGAGACATGGACTCACCTCAGAGCAGATAAAATCTGGGTACACCAGCGTTTCCACGCCTGAAACAGCAAAACACAGACAAGGGTCACTAAACGACATCAGAGGACAGAGTCGCCCAACGACATCAGAGGACAGAGTCGCCCAACGACATCAGAGGACAGAGTCGCCCAACGACATCAGAGGACAGAGTCGCCCAACGACATCAGAGGACAGAGTCGCCCAACGACATCAGAGGACAGAGTCGCCCAACGACATCAGAGGACAGAGTCGCCCAACGACATCAGAGGACAGAGTCGCCCAACGACATCAGAGGACAGAGTCGCCCAGTGACATCAGAGGACAGAGTCGCCCAGTGACATCAGAGGACAGAGTCGCCCAACGACATCAGAGGACAGAGTCGCCCAGTGACATCAGAGGACAGAGTCGCCCAGTGACAGCTGAGGACAGAGTCGCCCAGTGACAGCTGGCTGGCTGAGAGCAGACTATGGTGGAGCTGAGACGAGCTGTTTGAGGAGAGGGGAGTTTTAGACGGACAGGCTGCAGACATTTTCAGCCCCTGGATCATCCATACTGCCTGATTAAAATTCCTGGGGTCATATAAATCTTTTTTTTTTTTTTCAATTTAATGTGTTTGCGAATGTGGTGCATGGTGTCTGAGGAATGATTAACCAGATTAACGTGAGCAGACTATGGTGGAGCTGAGACGAGCTGTTTGAGGAGAGGGGAGTTTTAGACGGACAGGCTGCAGACATTTTCAGCCCCTGGATCATCCATACTGCCTGATTAAAATTCCTGGGGTCATATAAATCTTTTTTTTTTTTTTCAATTTAATGTGTTTGCGAATGTGGTGCATGGTGTCTGAGGAATGATTAACCAGATTAACGTGTAGTGACTCTCTCCCCTCTAACACAAACCCCCTCAGAGTACAACTACAGATCGAAAAAAAAAAAATCTGAGGGCAAAAAGCACACAGCAGTGCAACACAGACATCGGCGAATTCACCAAAGGGTCGGCAACACAAGACGGGCCTACGAGACGACCCTTCGTCTGGTTCCACTGACGTCGGTCACATGAACTCAGAACGCCCTGGACTCTGTGCCTAGACTTACCTTTTCATTCATGGTCTTGTGGTTTTTCTTGGTCTTCTTCAGAAACTGCTTCAAGCTCCCTGAGGACATGTACTCAGTGATAAAGATCACCTGTGGGCCGAATGAAAGGGGACATTTTCAGGTGACGGGGATTAAACGTGTGGATCACATTAGAATGGAAATGTGAAGTGCTGTGCAGATGTTTGGGCAGTAGAGGGTTTTGAACAGCAGCCTGAGGGGGCGATGCAGGCCCCCTCGTTTTTCTAATACGAGTTTTACTACTCCCACAGGAGCGTACTGTACTGGGTCCACACACACACGACGTGTATATTAGTGTTTGTGTCGGTGCACAGACCCACGGCAGGTTCTGGGCCTTAACAGTACTCACCCTGGCCCTGTTCTCCTTCACGTCAGCCCAGTACTTGTGAAATTTGACTATGTTCAAATGTTCAAGCTGGATCAAGTTATCAAAGACTGCTTTCACTTTTTCCTATGAGAAAAAAGGAGGGAAATAGAGAGAGGGAGGGAGGGAGGGAGGGAGGGAGGGAGAGAGAGAGAGAGAGAGAGAGAGAAGGAGGGAGAGAGAGAGAGAGAAGGAGAGGGGGTGATGACAGCATTCAATAAACAAATGAAATCATATCAAAGGAAGAGTGGAACAGAAATGCTTCCTTATGGTCTAATATAACTATAGCTCTAGCTATTAGCGATCACTGAAGGCTAAACACATTCTGAATTAAAAAGAGATGGCTGCTCAAAAGAAAGAAAGAGAGAAAGAAAAACACACGCACACACACACACGCACACGCACACGCACGCACACACACACACACGCACACACGCCCACACACACGCACACGCACGCGCACACGCGCACACACACACACACACACACACACACACACACACACACAACCCACAGCCATGTTTTGTTCTGTGAAAGGAACTTCATTTTTGCTTGAGTGAAGAAAAAAAAAACCCATGAGCCTAAAACAGTAAAACAGCTGAGGGCTATTTTTCAGTCATGGAGAACTCACACAAGATCACTCGCACACTCTTTAATCCAACCACACAAACACACATGAGAAACAGACGGTCGGTCTGAGGTGAACAGAGAATGAAACTGGGGGGATTCAGGTCATTAGGTGTCAACAGGAAAACTGCCAGCGTTACTTTCCCTCAAAAATAAACGTCCAGACTGAGACCTGCTCTAAAGTGAAGGTCCTTCCGCTGAGTCTGAGGTGGTGGCTGGTTCGAGGAGACGAGGCCAGGCCGAGTGTCTGGTCAGACAGACGGCTTCGGCTGGGCCGAGCGCGGGGAAAAGCGGCTTGATCAAAAGATTCACCGAGACAACGCGCGGCGTGGAACACGTCCAAACGAGAACCAAACGGACGCTTTACAATCTGACCGCCCTCTCTGTGAAGGAGCGAAACCATTACGCAATGACAACAGACGCTGTCATATTCCTGAGATTTAAACCAGGCTGTCTGAGAGAGAGCAGCCCTCTTTCTTCACACTCTGGCAGAGACATGTCTGAACACCGTGTGGTAAGGAGCTTACAGCTAAAGAAGAAAAGGCTAAACGCTAATTTCCCACAGCTGCTCTGGAACTTCAGCTAACAGGGCATACCACACACTCAGAACTTGTGCTTGTGTGTGTGTGTGGGTGTGCACACTAAGAATAATCTCTCAGCGTTCACAGAGGTTTGGTTAACATGCACCGTAACACACCCAGGAGAGAGCCTGACTGTTTAGGAAACAGCAGCTGTGATAAAGCATAGGCCGTGAGACTCTGATACATGCAGCTCACACAAACAATGCACTCAGGCTCTGTGTTGGGGAAGGTGTGGGTGACTTTCGTTCGTGGCATAGTATTCTTGTCATATTAAATGCTTCATGTACGACATGCCTGTTAGAACCCGACTCATCCCTGACGGGCTCTCTGCTTGGAGCGGAACTCCTGTAGTTTGGTACGGTGGAGACAAACTCCTGTGGTTTGTTATCATGGAGCCTAACTCCTGTAGTGTGTCTGAGGTGGGTCATTCCTGCTCTGGTTTGCTTCAGGGTGGAACTTACCTCCTGAAGTTTGAAGTTTTTCCTCTCTGAGAACATGACCTCATTCCACACGACCTCCACCCCCTCCTCCGTGTCCATGGCTAAGTACGCATTGTCGATGCCTGGAACATTCCGCTGGTTGACCTGCAAAGACACGGTCGTTTTATTTTAAAAAATCCTCTCTGAACAGAGAGGGCTGGATGAAAAATGCATTAACTAAACACTTTCTGAAATGTTCTCAGCATCAAGAGGAAAAGGCTGTTTCCCTTCATTCACGCTGGGGGCCATTCATGATTTCAATTCACTTTACTTGGTATGAGTCATATCTTGACGCGGTCAGATGGAAAGCTTAAGATCGCAGGTGGTGTTAGGACACCCTGTGAACCTCCCCATGATTAAAGGAGCCCATCCTTTTCTCCTCTAAAGCCCTTACCTCCTCTCTGCGCTTCTGCCAGCGCCCACACGGGCTCTCCTCCAAAATCTCAGACTCATCTTCACTCTCCTCCTCTTCGTCCTCGGTGGCTGCCGTCGCCGGCGGTGACTGCGTTACGGCGGACACGGGCGGGGACACGGAGGACACGCCCTGCCCCCCGGGGGCGGAGGAGGCCGCGGAGTCGGGCTTGCCGTCGAGCGCGGTGGCGGGGGCCGCGGCAGAGGCGGGGGCCGCTGAGGGGGCGGGGGCCGCTTTTCCTTCTCCCTCTGACATGTCTCAGGACAGCCTCCTCTCTGCAGGCCTGAGGAAGGCTCACTCACACCACACCGGTGGCTGGGTGAACGCTGCGAGATACAAAAAAAAACAAACCCAAAAAAAAGACAAAGTGTTTGTATGTGGTCAGTGATGAGACAGAACCGTCATCCGCTGTGGCTTTGATGTAAAGTTTTTCACAGTGAGGAAACATCACATTGCTCAGTTTCATTTATGCTCATACTGTTCTTCTTGATTTCCTCACAAATAAACTTCCTGAAACTAAATTTTGACTGAAGGATGTAACAGCTGACGCAGGCAGGAGTAAGAACTCGTTTTGATGTCAAGTGGTTTAAACATTTAACAATGAATTACTAATTCAAAAACATAATCTTCGCAGCACGGTTAGTTTAGCTATTCTATCTGATTACTGCCCTCGCCAAGATGGCATTGTACCACAGAAGTGCGTTCAGAGAAAGAATACTGTCGTTGCTCAGCCTGAAGTAGAGCCGTTGGCGATTAGCTACTTGAAACGAAACAGGCTGTAACAAACGCTGAGCCAACTGGCCAAGACGGTTACCAAAAGCCAGTCTGAGATCTGTTCGCACAATGCTCAATCGAGATTTGTCGCTAAAATCTGATGTGTATGACCGATCATATTCGATTTTGCAAGTGACCTATATTCCAGTTCAGGGAAAACCGGCCTAAAAACGTGCCGCATGCGCATGTGAACAACAACAAAAGATAGTTGAAATGTACCAGCCCAGCATCGAAGGCCGACACCACTGACATGACTACTCCTGCGCTCCCTAATTGTCAGAGAAGGCCGCTAGCGAAATCAACCAGTTCACGATTAAGACAAGAAAAAGCCCAAAACTAACTTAAGCTACGTCACAAATCCTTTGTTTTCAACAATCCCGACAACACGAAATTTTTGCAGCAGTAACAAAAAAATGGACGCGTTAAAAACCGAACTGGTGGTTTTCACTCAGAACTCATAAAAGATTAAACGGGTTGGTGACACGCCGTGGACTGATAATGTGTGACACCAGATGTTTCTTAGTTGTTCTCACTCTTTGCAAACAGGCGATCTGTGTCACACAGGAAGGAAAGATCCGCGATTATTCATTTTAGCTGAGGCGAGAACAAAACGCAATTAATTCTGGATACCTGTCTAAGGATACGGCAGCTAATATTTAGCTTGCCTAGCAATGTTAGCAAACTTACAAATCACGAATATTCCGTCTGCATATTATCCCATACTACTTGTAAGTGAAGGCCTGACTATTTATTAACGGAAGAATATTTTTCGTATTCCAGTGACAATAATAATAATAGTACTGCGATAATATAACTGAACATTATAACGACTAAAACGCAAGTATCGTCAGAACGGAGGCAGTTAACAAATACTGAATTGCTGAACTTACTGTATTTAGTTGCTGATGTGCGGTGTCGCCAGCTTCGCAGGAGGCGTTTGCTGTTAGCGAGATCGGCTGTAATAAATCCAAGCGGCTGTGATAAATCCAAAACCCGACAGAGCGCAACAACTGTGAAAAAACACGGTAATCTGGTGCCAAACGCCTGGATTTGACGAGATTTCTAATGCCAGCGTGTCACACGTTAATACAAGTCTCTAACCGATGACGGTATCCTTAAGTCGGTAACTTGAAAACGACACAGACTCCCTAGCTAAAGCTAACAGATGAAAAAGAAACAGACAGGGCCGTGATAAGGCAATACTTTACAAGCTCTACTACTTTGACTAATATTACCGCGGAACCAAACACCAGCTTTGTCAAGGAAAGATATGTACATAAAGCAAATAAGGGAACTAAAAACGAAAAGCAACTGAAGCGGTTCGCTAACCTAGGTTCACTGCTTCAGCAACACCGTCCAATAGGCTATCGTAACTGGCTAGCAGCTGGCTAACTAGACGACGTTCAAGCTGGCTGTCTACCAAGCTAACTAACCTATCGGCTATCAACTCGAGTGAATATTAACAACCCTTTCTTCGTTACAAAAGACAAGTTATCAAGGTAAGAGGATATATACTCGTTTTAAAAACCGTTACGTACACACAACTGTTCTCCACGGCCCTATCTGTATTATAACAATTCAGTTCTAAAATGACATTACCACGATTGAAGTGTAACTAATGGCGATAAGATGCCCTAACATAACACTACCGATGGTAGCGCCTGCGTCTCTGAGCAAATCTTTATTTTCTTCTTTCTGAAACCGTTACGAACATGGGGAGTGTGTCGCCACCTATAGTGCGAGGGGTGGAATGCCATCCAACTGAATTTGCAAATGTACCTACGCGTGGCTGAGGGCTCAGTTGGTTTTCCAGTGCTTCAATACAGCCACGTTCTGTCTTTAAAAAAAAACTTTCCCTCTACTGTTTTCTATCTATGTCGTAACCTATCGCTACTATTTTGAAACACTGCTCATTTTTAGTAATGGCTGGAGTCATGACCTCAGTGACAGAAATAGGCAAAAATAGAGACAGTTGTCAAATTAATAAGAGGGGGAGAGAGGGACAGGCCAATCACCCACAATTTTGTAAGTTTGGCGCATCACATGACTATCACATTGGTCAAAGTGAGAGAGTCTCACCTTGTCAAAAACCATTTAGAGCACAGTGCTACTTACCTGACTCTGTCATACACCTGTCTTAGGAACTACAGCCAATTTAGTCACCTAGGAAACATAGCTGATTGTGTTTGTCCTGTCCACAGTCAGCCAGTGTGCCACTTGGGGAGTGTGAATGTCATGTGTAGGACCAGTGCACTGTTAGACAATGCCTCAGCCAAACACACAAATGTAGATCCCGATACAGTTCCCTGTCGACCTCTCAAGTGCCGAGTGTGCAGATACATTCTCCACTGTGGTCAGCGCAGACAGCAGAAGCGTTGGAAATGCTGAGATGAAGTTGCAAAAGCTGCAGGTGACATGGGAGGAGTCCCCTGTCCTGGGCTGCAGGCTGCTCTCGCTGGGCATGTTCTCATTCTGAGGGACTCTTCAATGGATGCAAACATAGCAGGAAATATTCGTAAACATTCCTCCGTTTGAGGTGTCGTCAGTTCATATTTATTTTAGCAGACAACATGGTTCAGTGGGGTCATGTACTGTCAAATTCATTTCTGTTCATGCTGGTATTGTAGGCTCCATTAACACATTCTTAATCGTGGTGTAATTTCTCAGACATGTTTCTAATAATTATTTTCATAGTTTCCCTGTACACATTATTGAAGCTTTAATTCTCTGTAGTTGTGTGGTTATTAAAGCAAGGACGTCCAGTAGAGTGCATCCTAAGCTAACCTTTTTAAAAAGTTCACCCTTCCCACACTGGAAGACTTTTCATAGCCGTTCCTGGCATAGCCCAAATGAGTTTGTTCTGTCCCCAAACCGCAACCCATTCTATGAATCCAATACTTTATGACTCTATGAGCATGCAAACAGGCTGCTGGAGTTAAAAGACCCTGACTTTCTTACCACTAATCCACGATGCATGTGCTTCCCTATCTGATTCTATAATATACTGCCAAAGCAAGACACAAGATACTGATTATAAACTCTGTAACCTGATAATGGGTATTTTTAACTCCTCTCTCTGTTTCAAGGCGCAGGAGTGAACAGAATTTTGGTAGCATTTAAATAAGGAGGACAAAGAAGCCAGGAGAGGTTGAGAATAAAGTCAGAAAGTCCAGCGAGGAGAGCAGTCCAGGATACATTAGGACAGAGAATACTGACTCAAATGTAGCCAAGGTAATCACCTCTGAGAAATAAAGTTTACGCAATCTGGAGATTTTGTCTCGAGAGAAATAATGACGGAGTGAAATGCTATAAAGCAAAAGTGTGAGAACTGTGTGGTGGAGATGTTTACTCAGACAAGACCTGTTTGTCAATCCAGTCCCTTAGAAACCAGTTTGGTTAAGAGTGGGAGGGATAATCCAGGATTTGAGGAATGACAGGCGATACGCTTTGTTTTGAAAACCTGCATCTTTTAATGGAGCGTGCATATGGCTCTTCCCAAACCTCGGAGCGTTTACGGCTGGGCGGCCTTCGCAGCGCATGCACGTCACGTGTCTTCCAAAAGGAAATGCCCTGTCATATATTCTCACCTTCCGTTATTGTGTCGATTTCTCCCCCGTCCCCTCCCCATCCTCTCACTGTGTGAAATGTCCATGGACTTTGAACTGGTCATGAGTGGCAGATATCTGAGGAAGAGAGAGAGAGAGAGAGAGAGAGAGGGAGGGAGAGAGAGAGAGAGAGAGAGAGTCAGGCTATGCTAGCTGCCATCCCGTGTAGAGAAGTCTATTAATAAAGTTGGCTGCAGGGCAGGAAAAGCATGTGTAAGTGTGTGAGTGTGTGTGTGGGGAGGGTGTGTGTGAGTGTGTGTGTGTGTGTGTGGGGCAGTGTGGGGGTGTGTTTTGTGGGCACAGGTGTTTGGGGGGTGGGCGGGGGAGCTTTGCTTCAGCAGCATATAAGGTGACTGAGAATTGGAGAAAAGTTTAAGCAAAGTCCAGTTGCTCAGGTTCCCTTGCCGAGAAAACTCTGGTGTGATCCTTGGACGGAAAATATGCCGGCCAAAGAGAAAACGAAAAAGAGCGAGAAAGTGAAGGAGAAGGTGACTAAGTCAGTCGCCAAGACGACGGCAGCCGCCCCGCAGACCAGCCCTAAGATCACAGACAGCTTCGCGGCTCCAATCAATTTCTACTCCGCTATACTGAGCCGAAATGAGGCAGTGAAAGACGCCAAACGGCTGAAGAATTTTCTGGAACTCCGTGACAAGTATGTACGCAAGAAGGTGCTGTTTCAAGACCCTCTGTTTCCCGCCAACGACTCGTCACTCTTCTACAGTCGCACGTTCCCGCTCAATTTCGAATGGAAACGCCCATCGGTGAGCGAACCCTTGATTCTCTGCAGCGGTACCAACCGTTTGTGTTCCAATACCAGAGGTTACGTCACCTGACCTTTTTCTCATTCAGACCGCCTGTCCTGTGTGTTTCATGTATTTCACCCACCAGGAAGATTCATCTGTTTTGAGAGATACTGTGGTCTGGTCTTTTGATGTGTTGGTGTGGTGTTGATGAAGATGTGACCTAAACTGATAATAATAATAATAATAATAATAATAATAATAATAATACTAACAGAGGCATTGTTTATGAGGTTGGGCTAGGTTGCAGTAACTCTGTGTCCAACGCCTGGGGGAACTGTGCATAGACATATGTTGCTCATGCATCACAGCACAGTAATTATGGGAAACCCAAGCACTGCCGTCAGTTACTGTGTCTCCGAACACACACCTGCTGAGTTCAAATCCCAGTTGTCCTGCGTTCTCCGTCTGTCAGTGAAAGTACAAGGCAAGACAGTGGGTCACATGACCATGTATCTGTGTGACCGCTGAGTGACCACCACTGTCCTCTCTCTTTGCAACACAGCGTCTCTCAGGAGTCAGTTATTGTCTCTCAGGAGTCAGTTATTGTCTCTCAGGAGTCAGTTATTGTCTCTCAGGAGTCGCAGACACAATTCTAAGTTTGTTTAGTACACTGTCTGTAGAGACAGTGGCTAATCCTAAACTAAAGGACAGCTACCACACTATGAAAAAGACATTTTAAACACCAATCCAACAAGGCAGCCTGCTTTGAGGCAGGAGTCTTCATCAAAGTGAAACAACTTTTGCCTGTCTCTGCTATTTCAAACATTTCAGTCATTCAACTTCAGGTTGAAGTTTCTTTCTTTACCCCTGAGCAGAGCCTAACCTTAACAGCAGACCTGTGACAGTAGCCTATGACAAGAATGTGTAATTTTAGACGAGAAAGACAGCTCTGCTTCCCTGCACTCCTGTGTGTCCTGTCATTTTCTGTATGGAGGCTTTGAATCATTTTACAAGATTTGTTGCATCTTTGTGTCATTGTGTTCATGTGACTGGTAGGCCACGGTCCTTTCTGTAAAGAACAGAGAAATGGTTGTTTATGGACAGTGATTGTTCTTTGCTTTCACATTGTTGTCGCACTGCAAACTTTTTTTAAAAGAAAAACGTATGAAATTGCCATATTTCAAAACTGCAACTATTTAGTCATTAATTGACTATACTGAAAAAGTAAACTTTACTGTAAATACATACATACATACATACATACATACGTACATAAATAAACACGGGTCCTAATTCTGATCATTCTGCATCTCTCTGGTTGAAAGTCGTGGCGCGAAGTGGATGTTGTCATTTCCAAAAACACCATGACCGATTAGCCCCGGCCCACAGATGATAAGAGAGTGGATTTCCGCATTCCAGGTTCCCATACATATGGTTTGACTCATCAGCGAGATTCCTGCGTCAGTGACAGGACACACGGCTAAGTCTGACAGGGAAGGAGTACATTCCCAGCTGGACGTAAAGTTTCGCAGGGACGTTTTTAGTTGACTTGAGAAGCCATGCGTACAACAACCACTGAAGTGTGTTTCTATCGTGACAAAAACCGAGTGACAGCTAGACTGAAACTTGCGGTGACCCTTATATGCTCACGCTCACCAGTCGAGCGAACTGCGTCGTGTGTATAAGCAATCATGGGTCGCTAAGCAACAACTTCAATTAAATGGCGGTTAAATCTTGGCACAAACCCAATGCGAAATATCAGTCTCGTGACCGACCTGATTTTAAACGGCACTTATAGGCTGTCAGGTCAACAATGCTGAATCAGCGTCTGATCCCAAGCCTGCGCTGCAGAGCCGTGTGGCCGAACGTTAGTGGTCTGGTGAATAGGACACTCTCATGTGGTATTCGTTTAAGTTGTGTGGAAGTTTGCTTTTCTTTTGTTTGTTAGTCAGCAGTCCTGATTGTGAATGATCTGGGCCGTCATCACGGGCCTCAAAAGTTAATGTCTGTGACTTCTGTTCCGTTAAATTCAGTGCTTTTGGGAAGTAAACCATCTCCACAAGGATGTTCTTTCAGTATTTAAAAACCCACCACCATCCAGTTTCAGTGCTAATGTAGCAGATAGCTGAAAGTTCTTCTTCAGATCTGGATTTTGTAACATGCGTTTGCGTTAGCTTAAACACTGTGATCTCAGTATTTCCCTCCAGGACTTAATGCTAGACATTCCTGTATTAGCTCATGTTCAGAAGGCAACTCAAACAGGAGCGTGTGGGAAAACACATGATGGTAAACTGCAAATGGCTAAAACACTAATTAATGGACCCAGGACTGAAATAAAGGTTTCAGCCCACAATATTTTAGCAAATGGTGCAATGTGTCAGATTTTCAACTCTGCGTCAGAGGTTCTGATGTGCGGCTGTAGGAATGTTTTGTTTAATCTGACTTTTAAACTGCTATGACAAAGGGGTCATTATCTCAGCAAAAATCGGTTCGTTCTTTTGTTTTGGGTTTTTTTTTTTTTTTTGGAGGATGGGGTGGTCTAAGTGTTTTTTCTTTTGACCTTTTGAAAGCACTCGTTAAATAATAAGAGGTGAATATCAGATGCATGGACACATATACAGTTACATAGTTTGAATGCACAGCAGGCTGCAGCCCATAAATTATATAGATACTCTGCACATGTGCACTGAGCAGGCCCACGGGGCCGCGTTGGATCGTGGCCCAGGACCCCAGTTAGCAACTCCCGAACGCTACGTGAACTTCAACACTCGTAAATGCATAAGAAGCCTCAGTTGCATTCTGCAGCCAAGCAGGTGCGTCACACGCAGGTCTGACTGCGTGTAATCCTGCGTGTAATCCTAATCTGAGTAGACAGACAGACTAACATGACAGACTACATGTATCTTCAGAGGTTTTTCTGTTTGTTTGTTTGTTTTAGTTCTGTCAGAGGTGGTTCAGAACATTTGCCAGACTGGTGTCTGTTCACCATTTACACCTTAAATGACTAAAACGAAACTGCTACCAAAAAAACACTACTGCATTTTAGTCAGAATTTTACAAAAATTAGTCCCAAATGCATAATTGTACAATGCTTGCACTACACAACACTTTCCTGATTACTGGAATATTATAACTGTAGGTAAAGTAAAAATGCGTTATGCCACCATTTTGTATTAAAGTGAAGATCAGTTCTTATCACTGAATTGTTTATGTCCATTAAACCTTAATTCTCCTAACGCAGAGTGCTTGATTCAGCTCTTCTCTGATTGGTTAGAAAACTGTGGATGACACACTAAATGCAGACAGTGTTGCCAGATTAGTTTGATGGTTTCCAGGTCAACAATTATTCACAATCTACCGAAAGGCATAAAAAATCAGATTAGATTAGATTAGATTAGAGTAGATTCAACTTTATTGTCATTGTGCAGAGTACAGGTACAAAGCCAATGAAATGCAGTTAGCATCTAACCAGCAGTGCAAAAGTGCAATAGTATTATTTACAGATAAGTGCAGGTATAAGTACTACAGCATAGTGATGTTACATCTAATCCAAAATACTGTATATAAAATAAGTCTAAATTCGGCACTTTAACCATAATGCTAAAGCATGGTGATCGCCAAAAAACGTCAGAATGCCATTCAGAGAAATGATCGTTCTAATGCAGCGATAAACTTGTCTGTCAGTTCTGTCTTAGGCCCTAATGATAATGGAGAGCACACAGCTCTAATATCCCGAATAATAAGCCTTATCTAGTTGGGTAGTCCGTGGCACCACAAGCCTTGACAATGCGCCAACCTGCTCCCTGTCTGCACATTTCAAAACTACAAGATGCAAAGAGACCTGTGCCCATGTGGCATGGATCTGGTACGTCAGGGTGTGCATATTCCTCAGCAGGAGTGAAGCTGTCAATCATGGATGTCAATCATGTGTTGAAGCTGTCAATCATGGATGTCAATCATGTTTTGATGAATGACTGAGCATGGAGAGAAGTTATTCAGTTTTAACTGCATGATTAAGCAATGCGATTTAACTTGGGAAAAAAAAAAGCCCAGATCATTGAAAACCAGTCTAAATTTAATCTTCCCATACAAATGGTGATTTATGCTCCTCTGACGTGCCGAGTGACATCACCACAACAATGTTCCTTCTCTCCCTTTCCGTCTTACAGGAAATCTGCGATAATCCCAAGTTTATCATCGGAGGCGCGAACAGGACAGATATTTGCCAGGGAGACCTGGGTAAGCACAAGGCCCTCTCATCGTTTTAAGACCCAGTCAGGGGCTATTATTAGATTTTATGGCTCATATTTAGGCCCATCTGTCCAGCGCTGTATTAAAATGATGAAGGGAGATGTGATCCTGCCTGTGTCCCTGTGAAGAACTTCATTTATGAATCTGTAACATTCACTGTCTGTTGTAGAAAGTTCCTGATTGATGTTGGTTGACATACCTTTATGCTAACTTGGCCTTAAGCTGTTTGTTTGTTTGTTTTTTAAAGAAGAAACGTGGCAGTTGTTTGTTGGGCACACAGAGATGTTGTGGTTAGTTTTGTGTTGCTAGCTGCTCAACAGAAAGTGATTTTAGAATGACATCTAGACATCTGACACCATGTGAAATTCTCTCCATGAAAGAGTGAGAGTATGAAACGGAGGAGGTGGAGAAGAAGAGGGTGTTGGGGGCTTGACCCACATGAGGCACAGAACTGGACTGATATCACCCCCCCCCCCACCCCCGCTAACACCCCCCTCCCCAATAGCATCTGTTAAAGGTGCACTCACAGATGCAAGGGAGCCCACTACATTCACTCACACCATGCTCCAAAAATAGGTGTCATGAGACGCCCCAGACTTTTGGAAATGCAATTATCTCTCAATGGGACGTCCATGCCGGGCTAATGTGTGTCTGTCCAGGGCTCCTGCTCAAGCCAGTCCCGATGTGGACGCAGCCGGGCATAGGGAAAACACAGACTGAAACTTGTGCTCATTCAAGATGCTGAAGGAGGCCCCAATACTAGAGAATAAGGAACTGTAAACCGATTCATTTTAATTATTAGACTACACAGTCCAGAGGCTGCATCACTCTGTGCGTTACTATGGACATTGGTCCTGTGTTTTGGCTCTAAAGATACACAACCTCTTTGGATTTCTTCAGCGGCTGAACAGTTATTAATTAGGGATGGAGTGTCTTAGGGCCAGATTTATTACGGTCAAACTGTTCCTGGTAATTTCAGTGGCAGGCATACTTCTGGCTGTCAACAGCCAGGGAACAGACATCTAATGAAAACAAGGAGAAGAAATGAGAGAAAACGAAAGAGAGGATTTTAGAGGATGAACCTCCTGTGAGAAGATTCTAAAGAACTGCAGTTAGGAAACTAACATCAGCCCTGAGTTTGGTGTCCGTGACTAAACCTGAGAGGACAGGAGAGAGTTTAGTCCTTCAGAGAACAGTTCTAACCATACAGACACAGAGAGGACAGGAAAGAGTCTAGTCCTTCAGAGAACAGTTCTAACCGTACAGACACAGAGAGGACAGGAAAGTACATTATATTCTCTGTGACTTGTTACATTAGACACAGGGAAAGAATCTTTCTTTTTTTTTGGAGGTCATATAAAACGGTGAAGTTGTTTGGCAGGTGACTGCTGGCTGCTTGCTGCCATCGCCTGTTTGACGCTGAATGAGAAGCTATTGTACAGGGTCGTGCCCCCGGAGCAGAGCTTCACCGAGAATTACGCCGGCATTTTCCACTTCCAGGTATGACAGCTATAGCTGCCCCAGTCTGAACAAATGAGGTCAAATTTGGGTCACAGATGTTTTTAATTAAAACAACCCCCATTCTTTTCACCATTCTACACTCCTGCACTCTTTGAATTTCACTAAGCATCTCCCGCCCTCAGTGTGTCAAATACAGGGCATTACCCGACACTGACAATCCGTCTCTCACTCCTCTCCTGTTCCCTACAGTTCTGGCGTTACGGCCAGTGGGAGGACGTGATCATCGATGACCGCCTTCCCACATTCAACAACCAGCTGGTCTTCACCAGGTCCGGCCACAAGAATGAGTTCTGGAGTGCTCTCTTGGAGAAGGCCTACGCCAAGTGAGTGGAACAACATCGCTGCTCTTTTGACGTCATCACAGAGAGGAGAGCGCCAGCATATCGCAACATGTACAATGAAGGAAATATTTTAACGCCCGTTCTGCCTCCACACAGCAGTGCTTTTAAAAGACTCTTAAGCGTGGTGCTCAGTTGCCGTGCCAAATAAAACAGTTATTGCAGCCTCTGTCAGTGTATCAAATGGATCACAGCATATATAGAATATAAACAGACTTTAAACCACTCATCAGCCAGCGACATACAGCTGCAGGCAGAAATAAGTGCTTCTGTGCCAGTCATCCTGCACCTCCCAACTGGGGGTGCTCACGATCCTCTTATGCTGTGTGCTTGGTTCCCCAGAATTGTTGCTTATGATCCCACGTACATGTGGAATCCTGTTGCAACTCAGTTATTCACTGAGTCACTGAAAGAATCAGTTGGTTTTAAAGCTGATTTTTCAAGCCTAGATAAGTATCTGATTGGAAGTTTAGTCTAGGATCATGCGTTGCCATTCCAAACATCTCTCAAATGCAGTTGCTCAGTTGTCAGGTCTGGTCAAAAATGTATGGCCATCCAAAAAAAAAAGGTCATTTGGTTTTTCTCTCTCATTCTCTCCGTTTACCCTGGGGCTGTAGGTTACACGGTTCTTACGAGGCTCTTAAGGGAGGGAACACCCTGGAGGCCATGGAGGATTTCACCGGAGGAGTCACGGAGTTTTACGAGATCTCAGAGGCACCAAAGGAGATGTACCAGATCATGAGGAAGGCCCTGGAGAGAGGGTCCCTCATGGGCTGCTCCATAGACGTGAGTCCGACACATTCTTATCGCTGTCTATTTAACTTCCCCATCACTGGAGTGATGGTTATATGTGGACCAAATTTTAGGTATTTTTGTTACCATATTTTTAAGAACAGTCTAAAAATACACCCACAGGCAGAAGCATGATGAGTCATAGAAATATATGTATTGATACTGGAGATACTGAAAAGCTGTCATTGCACAAACCTAGTGTGGGAAGTAGCACCACACGAAATTAAGTTAACGCACATGAGATATATAAGAAATTATATTTAAGAATTCATAAATATAAATGCTGTACGTAAATGTTAAGTTGGGGTTCAAATTTAATAATAAAATCTTAGTGGGTTGCCTGGTTCCTCTGAGTGGACGTGGAAACAACCAGTAACAGCCACAGTAAACTGTGGAGAGGGAACTCGTGTTCAGACAGTTGGTCTCTGGTGTTTAGGTCTTGATTGTGAACGGTGTTTAGTGGAAGTGCACACAGCTGTCATGTGTTTTTTCTGAAGGACTAATTCAGTCGCAGAGTAAAGCGTTACAGTTTGTTTTCTCTTTTCCTTTTCATTTTTTACTCAGTCTGTAGACTGCTCTTATGACACTGAAGAGACAGACGGATCTCATTAAACAGGCATCAAATACTGACAAAGCAGACAAGCCTCAGCATCTGACGCATGTGAAATGTCATGAAAATGATTGATTGAAAGGTTACAACGTTGGCACTACCTGATCCTCCCCAAACCCCTAAATTTACCCGTTTTTCATATGGCCTCGTTCATAGCACTATTGAAAGAAACCAGAGAATGTGTTTTAAAAATTAAAGTGAGCTATGAGAAATGAGAAATAGCGGCCTCCCATGGACAGAATATGGAATTGCAGCTATGTCAAATATTGACGTTTTCCCAAATATGTGCATCAAATACTGACGCTTGTCAACTGCTTTCACGCTTGATGTCCATTTCATGAGAGACCAGGTAGGAAAAATGCTTTGACCACAAAGCAAAGCAAAACACACTAATGATCACAAATTTGCCCTTCACAGTTCTCTCATAACTAACTTCTTCTCTGTGTTTCAGCTGAACGACAATACCACTTTTATCTTTTTAATGGTCCTTCTCTAAAAACCATAATACGCGCCTCTCTCTCTCTCTCTCTCTGTCTCTCCTTCATTGCATGCTAAAATCCAGTGTATTACATTTTGTGTATTTTCTTCTGGTTGTGTGAAGGACACTTTGGGTTATAGCCTTCCTCCTTGTGTGCTGGGCACGCTTTTTGATAAGCTGATCAAAGATGGCCACAAGAGCAGCAATGGGCCCACCAGGGTTGGTACTCGTGATTCAGTGTGTGTGGGAACGTGGAGGAAAGGCATGAAACGAACTTTCTGTCCTAAGAGTGAACCTGCACCCCAAAGACAGCGTTACGTCCACACCAGTGCTTTGTCAGTGCAAGTGTGACTTGTTGATTTCAATGCTACACATGTTGAAATGCGCCGTTAAGAAACTGATCTTACGGCAGTGTGTAAAAGGTCAGCGAATACACAGTTTACTGGGATTGTGAAGTGTTTTCTCTGAAATTCGTTTTTCTTTTCGAGTTGTTTTACCTGAGTTACTTCAGTACATCCTTTTGCTACTGACAAATTCATTTTTTTGTGTCTGTCAGTGGTTTGGAGTTAATCCACCTTTTTTGGCTTCCTCCGTTTTTTATATATATAAATATTAAAAAAAACATTTATTATACATTTATTATACGTTAGACATTTGTGTTCATGACATGACATTTGTGTTCATGACATGTTGAGAATACAGAGAAATCACTTTAAATGGGGTTTTTTTTAGCAATCTTCAAAATGTTTGTGAAGTTATGTTTCATGTTGTTAGCTCTGAATTTGCATGTCATGGCATTGCATGTTTGGATGTTTCATCCAGTCTGTTAGTAATGCCTGAAACCACTGGTAATCTGGAAAAAGTTGTTGTTGTTTTTTTTTTTAATCAAACACAGTGATCTGTCTGTGAAAACCACGTCTGTCATTGCCCAGGCCTGAAGCCAAAACCTTTTATTGTGTTTTTTGGGACTGAAGTTTTATGTAGTTGACCGTGTGGGACTTGCCAGGGTGACATCTATACTGGTTTGCAACATCTGTTTGGATGCATATTGTTTGTTTCACGTACCCCTTTGTTTTTTTGTAAAATCGGTGTTAGCATTTTTTGCACTTTTGGTTGTTCACTCATCTGTACGTACACATCACTGGCGGGAATAACGCACTTGCGATCAAAGGACTTTTCTATCTGTTTGTGTGTGCGCGTGTGTGTGCGCGTGTGCGCGTGTCATGTTTAGTGTGTCTAACCTGGGAGACCCAACAGCCCTCAGCGCTACAAATGCGATGAAAATGCAAAAAGGGGACATTTCTACATCTACAGTCGTTCGTCGCTTAACGACGGGAATACGTTCTGAGAAATGCGTTCGTCGTTGTGCGAACATCATAGCATAGCATAACATAGCTGTTTATTATCATTATCAAGTATTATGTACTGTACGCAATTGTATGTGCTTCACTTTTATACGACTGGAAGTGCAGTAGGTTTCTTTACACCAGCATCACCACAAACACGTGAGTAAAATGCGTTGTGCTCCGATGTTAGGACGGCTACAGCGTCACTAGGCGATAGGAATGGTTCAGCTCCATTATAATCTTATGGGACCACCGTTGTATATGTGGTCCGTCGTTGACCGAAACGTCATTATGTGGCGCATGACTGTACATCAAAGTAACTTCACTTGTTTTATTAGGGTTTTTTTTCTCTAATTTTAATATTGTCTAATTAGGTTCATAAATTTTTTTTAAATGTTTACACATATTATGAAACACATAAGTTTATTGACTTAAAATATTAGACTATAACACATTAGAACATTTTCTCTGAAATCACTTCTTTTATTGTATTGTAAAAATATCTGTAATTTATATACCATTCACACTTGATTAACATAAATGTGACACAGGGGATGAAAACTCCCTGGATCCGGGTGTAGTCCATGGAAACATCTTTGTTACATGATAAGAGAGTTTTTGCACCAGTTAGCGTTGTTTCATTGATCTCCTTTTCAAACAGCCAAACTCAACACCCGTCAGATCCCACGGATATCAGATAGGACAAGTCACTTGAAACACACGACTAATGCAGAATAACTACTAGGTTATTTTCAGACCTGATTGGTTTTAACGACTTTCTCAAACTCTCAGGCTGTGGTACCCAGCGCTCAGGAGACAAAGACGGCCACTGGCCTGGTCAGAGGCCACGCCTACTCTGTAACGGCCATCGAACAGGTAAGACGTGAAAGAAAACACAGGACGTGTGAGTGCAGATGCTGAATTCACTCAGTCCATCGCAGTATAACTCTGTGTCTGGAGACGGACCGGGACAGATTCTGCGTTTTGTCCACAGGGTAGCAGAAAGGACTGTAAGGACATGAAGGTTTGTCTGGTGCGTCTCCGTGACCCGTGGGGCGTGGCCCCCTCCCCCTCGTGCAGGTCGAACGAGTGGACCGACCTGGCTACCTCAGAAGAGCATAAACAGAAACTTCAGCCCATTCAGGAAGGAGAATTCTGGTTTGTCCTTATTTCACACACACTCAACAGAGAAAGAAAGAAATAATAAACGATTAAAAAACACAAAGGATTTAATCTTTAACATTTTCCTTTAATACACTCCTCACTTTGCACTCACATGAAAAGGACCCTGATTATACAGTCTGTAGAGCTTCAGTTCCCTAAACACTGTTTACAAATGTCAGGCTTGTTTCTGGAGATCCTCTGATTCATTCCCAGAGTGAAAAGACACATTTAGTTTCTCCCTGTGCTCCACATCTCTCCCCATAGACTTAGTCAAATGCTAGACGAAGCGCTCAGATTGCCTTTGAGTGCTTCCATGACTTGCCCTGGTGCCTGCACACACACAAATACATTGGTGCCCACTGTATACAATCACATATAATGTTAAACTTTTTCTGAGGTCGATGAACTGACTACTTTAGACTGACTACTGGTCCTATAGCTGTCTGTCGTAACCCGGTCTTGTTCTGTCAGGATGTCATACGAGAACTTCCAGGAGAACTTCACTAAGCTGGAGATCTGTAACCTGACCCCAGACACGCTGCAGGACGATAAGATGCTCAAATGGAACGTGTCCGTGAGCGAGGGCCGCTGGGTCCGCGGGTGTTCCGCCGGGGGCTGCCGAAACTACCCCGGTCAGTCACCGATCATTTACCCTAAAGAACCACGCGTGAGGGAGAAGACAGAGTATTGTTTCGTCTTACGCTCCTGGCTGCAGACAGTGGCAGAACGACACGAAGTGTGTTCTGTTTTAACTCTCTGTGTAGCAGGAATATTGGACATTAAGACCTGCTGAAATCCTTATGTAATTGTGTGTGTGAGTGTGTGTGTGAGTGTGTGTGTGTGTGTGTGTGTGTGTGGGACGCTCTGTCTGTAAACACAGTCACATGTGCTGTATGTGAATACAAGATGCTGAAGCCTGAGGATTTTGTTGCTGCGTTTCACAGAGTGCTGACTGCGTTTGGCTTTACCCCTAACACTCCTCCCTGCCTGTTGCAGACACGTACTGGACCAACCCTCAGTTCCGTCTGCGTCTGCTGGAGGAAGACGACGAGCCCGTGGACGGCGAGAAGAAGTGCACGGTGGTGATCGCGCTCATGCAGAAGGGGAGGAGGAAGGAACGAAAGTTGGGCGCCCGACTCTTCACCATAGGATTCGCCATCTACGAGGTCAAAACGCTGTAACACGAATACATTTATCCATCTATACGTTTAAGATTTTTACAGATTTTTAACACTGACAAACGTATTTGATGAACGCGTGACATGTTTCATGTAAAAATAAATGATATTAAAAGCGTATAATAACCACAGGCAGTGACTACATTGGACCAGCCGCGGTTTATAAACTCTTATCATTATTAGCCGCTATCAGACGGTGTGGTTCTGTCAGCCCCCTGTTAACACATCCACTGTAGAGCTGATTGCTCATCATCTGTTTACAGAGTCTCCACGCCTGAGCGGTGTGGACGACCTGTTATGTGATTTTCTTAAACTCAAACTGAGTTTCTCTTTCTCTGTCCTTTAGGTCCCAGAGGAGGTAGGATGCGTGGATGAGGAGAGATACACACGGTGTGACAAGCAGTTCAGGGCCCCTGGGAGAACGGAATCACACAATTACACATTAGATTACGTTAGACCACACCAACCACCTCTGCAGCTCACGGTCCAATGAAAGTTTCAGATGTGACTCATCGCTTGTAACTATACACGTGAATATAAACATGAATACAATTATATACCTAAATATATATATCTATATCTATATATCTAAAAACAAATGGTTCAGTGTTATCAAAAACTCACTCACGATGACTGTTTTTGGAGAGGCTCCTGACATGAGTAGGCAGACTGTCTGTATACAGACTGATCTGGATACAGACTGATCTCTGGGCAGACTGATCTGAATACAGACTGATCTCTGGGCAGACTGATCTGTATACAGACTGATCTCTGGGCAGACTGATCTGGATACAGACCGATCTCTGGGCAGACTGATCTGGATACAGACCGACCTCTGGGCAGACTGATCTGGATACAGACCGATCTCTGGGCAGACTGATCTGTATACAGACTGATCTCTGGGCAGACTGATCTGGATACAGACCGATCTGTGGGCCGACTGATCTGGATACAGACTGATCTGGATACAGACCGATCTCTGGGCAGACTGATCTGGATACAGACTGATCTGTGAAAGCCTTCAGACTGATAGACACAGCTCCTCTGACCTCTGCTGTATGGCATAGGCTGGACATCACATTGTCACATTCAGTGTGAACTCCAGAGCTGAATGGTTTAGATCCACATTAAAGTGTAACAATTTAAAATGTGGTATTTCACAGATGCTTTTAAACCAAAGCGACTTACAATTAATGTATTGTCGACATTAATGTTGAGACCCACAAAGTCTGTAAGGTCTGAAAAAATGGGTAAACATTTCTTACATCAGGTGATCATCCTGATGTGAGAAAGACTGGAGTCAATATGATATTTTCTGAAAATGTTACACATTTATATATACACACATTCATTTTACGTATACATTTATACTTGTCTTACAGTGGAAAGTGCACTCATATGGAGCTCTCACTATTAGTTACATTGAAGGGACTCATAATCTCTTTGTATGTTTGTATGTTTATAAAGCCTCTATAATACCTCTATTAAGCACTTATAACTGCTCACAAGGCCATTATATGTCACATCTACTTTTCACCATTAAACATGTTCCATCCAACTTTGAAAATCTACCCCAGTCCCCTGGTTTGCTCCTCCACCCCGTCATTCCGGTCTTTTCCACCCGCAGATGCGCGGTAACAAAAAGCACCTGCCGAAGGACTTCTTCCTGTACAACGCCTCAGTCGCGCGCTGTAAGAATTACATCAATCTGCGCGAGGTCACCGAGCGCCTCTGCCTGAGCCCGGGGGAATATGTCATTGTGCCCTCCACCTTTGACCCCCACAAAGAGTGTGAATTTATCCTCAGGGTTTTCTCCGAAAAGAAGACCACCTCCGAGTGAGTGTGTGTGTGTGTGTGTGTGTGTGTGCGTGTGTGTATGTTTGCAAGATCTGATGGTATGGGTATATGTGAGTGCAGTGAAATGTGAGATCTAACGGGATCTATGTGTATGTGTATGTGTGTGTGCGTGAGATTTAGGGAGTCAATATTGTGGTTATATTTGGGATGTGTTTAATGGACGTGACTATAAACACAGGATTAAGGCTAAGGTATCTACTGGCAGAGTCTGTGTTGAGGATATGGTTTCTATGTGTTTATATATCCAGTGGTAAATACTGCATGTGCCAGCCTGCCCTGGCATTGAGATTCTCTGCATAACCACCTGACACCTCCCTGTTGCCATGGCACCATCTGACACCTATGTTATTTCTCTAAGGGTGGTTGACACGGTGATAAAAGCAGAGCGTGAGGTGAGTCATCCATCCCATTCCTTCACTGGTCCAGTCTGGGAAACCAGTGCCTAACAGCTTTGTGTGCTGAAGCAGTCCAGTGCTTATCTGTGCAGTATTATGGTGTTTTGCATTGTTTTGATACTTGGTTCCTGTATGAATGTCATTGGTTCATGAATGTTATTGTTTGTTTGTGTCACAGCTTTGCGTGTGTCACCTGTTATACATGAATAAAACTGCAGAGGTGGAGATGTGTTCTGTAATTTAATGTGTTTTCCTTCCACAGACAGAAAATGACAAGAAGAAAAAGAAAATAGATGTAAGTGTTTAATGCTCAGCCTGTGGGACGCGTGGCTGTTTAGCGAACTGTCCAGACAGAGATGCATGTTAACCTACCGATGCCCCTCAGACCACAGCGTGCGTCACAGTTTTAGATTAGCACAGCGTGTGTGTAACAGTTTTAGATTAGCACAGCGTGAGTGTAACAGTTTTAGATTAGCACAGCGTGCGTCACAGTTTTAGATTAGCACAGCGTGTGTGTGTCAGAGTTTTAGATTAGCATAGCGTGTGTGTAACAGTTTTAGATTAGCACAGCGTGTGTGTGTCAGAGTTTTAGATTAGCATAGCGTGTGTGTAACAGTTTTAGATTAGCACAGCGTGTGTGTGTCAGAGTTTTAGATTAGCACAGCGTGTGTGTAACAGTTTTAGATTAGCACAGTGTGTGTGTAACAGTTTTAGATTAGCACAGTGTGTGTGTAACAGTTTTAGATTAGCACAGTGTGTGTAAGAGTTTTAGATTAGCACAATGTGTGTCAGAGTTTTAGATTAGAACAATGTGTGTAAATGTTTAAGATTAGCACAGTGTGTGTAACAGTTTTAGATTAGCACAGTGTGCATCACAGTTTTAGATTAGCACAATGTGTGTGTCTTTAGATTAGCACAGCGTGTGTCAGAGTTTTAGATTAGAACAATGTGTGTAACAGTTTTAGATTAGCACAGTTTGTGTCAGAGTTTTAGATGAGCACAGTGTGTGTAACCGTTTTAGATTAGCACAGCGTGTGTCAAAGTTTTAGATTAGAACAATGTGTGTAAGAGTTTTAGATTAGCACAGTGTGTGTAACAGTTTTAGATTAGCACAGTGTGCATCACAGTTTTAGATGAGCACAATGTGTGTGTCTTTAGATTAGCACAGCGTGTGTCAGAGTTTTAGATTAGCACAGTTTGTGTCAGAGTTTTAGATTCACAGACTAAAGAACTTCAGACAGGGAGAGCGGCTGCTGACATGTTTTCCTGGATAGTGTGAAGATTAGTCGTATGTTCTAAAGTCTCTGTAAAGCCATCGAGAGTTTAATGCATGTGGGATGTGTGTCTGTAACAGGGCCGGCCAGGTCCAGAATGTTACTCTCTCGGGCCACTAACACATTCACTGACGGACGTTTTACAGAACCAGACGATAAAAAAAATATTGAGAGATTAAAAAGAAAAGGAAATGCCAAAAAATAAAAAAGAGAGTTCATTACATGTAGTTTGTCTGGGTCATAACACACATCTGCTTTCACTTTCCCCATGAAACAGTTTTTCTTTGGTCGTAAGGTTTCTTGAGATGAATGAAAGATGTGACTGCCCATTCACCGTTCTGCTAATACCCACAGTAAATATCCCTCGCCCCAAGGTGAAAAACTCGGTTTCTGTTTTCTCTCTCTCCCTCTCTCTCTCTCCTCCCAGATAAAAAAACCAGAGGGTGAGGAGACTGAGGAGGAGAAACAGTTCAGGGCCATCTTCCAGCAGATCGCTGGCGACGTGAGTACACAGAACGTACATGTTCTGCCCTAGAACGGTGGTTCTCAACTCCACAGGACAGAACATTTTTTTGGAATCCAGCATGATCACTCCTGATTCACCTTTTCAACTGATTCCTCAGCTCTTGGCTTCATCAGCTGGATGCGCTGGTGTCAGACATTCATTAAACTATGTAATCTAGAGCATTCTCAGTACCAGAGCAGAGACACGCTGCTCTAGAGATGGCAGTCACACTAGCATTGAGACATGGGAAAATAAGGCTACCGCTAATAAGTCATTTTAAAGGCCATAGTGAGCCAGTAAACTGGTAAACAAGCACTGCTTCATTATGACCACCCAAAATACCACATGACCGCCTAAAGCACCACATGACTAAGGTACCACATGACAACCGAAAATATCCTGTGACTATGAATGACAATTCTATGCCTCCAAACACTTCCTTCTTCACATGTGGACTTCCTGTCTGCACAGGATATGGAAATGAATGCTAATGAACTGAAGAGTGTTCTGAGTAACGTGATTGCTAAACGTGAGTACCTCACACTTTCTTCATCTTCTCTCTTCTGTATTCCTTCTTTTACTTTTCTTTTCTTACCTTTTCCACCCCTCTTGTTTCCTGTCCTCAGATAAGGATTTGAAAACAGAAGGCTTTAGTCTGGAGAGCTGTAGAAGTATGATTGCCTTGATGGATGTATCCTTCATCAAAACACACAGCATGCAGTTTACCAACAGCAGACAGACCTGTAGTTTACCAACAACAGACAGACCTGTGGTCAACCAACAGACCTGTAGTTAACCAACAGCAGACAGACCTGTGGTTTACCAACAGCAGACAGACCTGTGGTTAACCAACAGACCTGTAGTTAACCAACATACCTGTAGTTTACCAACAGCAGACAGACCTGTGGTTTACCAACAGCAGACAGACCTGTGGTTTACCAACAACAGGGGGGGGGGGGACCATTGGTTGAATAGTCCTGATTTAGGTGTGAAAAAAAAGACTCCTTTCAATTCCTGGACAGTATCTTAATCAAGTGCTCACTCTAAAGTAGTGATTAAAGATATTTTGGCCGGAGCTGCTGGTTGTAATTTAACTGGTTCCCCTTTACAGAGCATTACCTCGGGTTGCATACACACTGTGTCCTCATATTCTTGCTTTGAATTGTGCTAGCGGCGTTAAAGTGTGAAGGAGGCTCGTAGCACTGAGGACTGTTCCACACTCTGGTTTGCTCCTTAAAAGAACACACACGCAGACTGACGGATCAGGAAAGATAAACCTCGAGGAGTTTAAACATTTATGGAACAAAATCAAACAGTGGCAGGTAATGAGAGAGCTCTTCCTGTTTGACGTTACGTAACAGTGTAAACAGTCCAGTTTTCACATAAAGCAGTATTTTCAGTTTTGGAGTGTTGGGGTCCTATAAAATGTCTTTTCCCTGTCACCTGTAGTTGATCTTCATGCGCTACGACACAGACAAGTCCAGCACCATCAGTAGCTTTGACATGAAGAGTGCCGTCACTGATGCAGGTCAGTCAGACACAGATTATCCATAAATTACGCTGTAATCTGGACAACACTGCGTTTTATAGAGGAATCGACCTGCTAGTGAACAGTACTGTTGATTTGGATGAACAGTAAGTTGTTTTGTTTGTTTTTTTCTCTTCTTCCTCCTCAGGATTTCATCTAAATATTGAGTTACACAACATCATAGCCATGCGCTATGCTAACGAGCACCTGCAGATGGATTTTGACAGCTACATCTGTTGCCTCGTGCGTCTGGAGGGCATGTTCAGTAAGTCTGAGTAACTGCATCATTTCTCTCTGTCAAACCCTCTTATGTGGTGTTAAACAACTGTTTCATTTTTGCTAATGTCTTGTCTCAAGATGGAAACTATTTCTACCAAAAGTCATCTAAGCATTCTTTTGATGAACTGGAAATACATGAAATCCACTGGTAAACCCACTGGAAGTACAGGCATTTGGTCATTCTTCACTAAGGCTGGCTCAGTTTACTACCTCAGATTGGTTTGCAGAGTGAGCACCCTCTCTAGGTTTTTTTTTTAACTCTGTGTGAAAACCTCATTTTTCTCACAGGGGCATTCAAGGCTTTTGACAAAGACGGAGACGGTATTATCAGGCTAACCATCCCAGAGGTAAACACTGCTAAAGATAAACACGTAATAAATCTATGGATGTTAAGACTGTATGACCTTTCTCTCGTTCTGTCGTTCATCCTACTCTTTCCTTCTCTCCCCTCCCTTTTTTTCATTTCTCCGCTGTCCCCGCAGTGGCTTCAGCTGACGATGTACGCATAGAAGCCACGCCGAAAGTAAACACAACACAGTCAGCTCGTCAGACCATGTCAGTGAACAAGCTCCAACAGGGACGCGGGGCTTTTTTTTTTTTTTAAACACAGGCTACGGAAGGAACACCATCACTGTGGTTTTTGTGGATAGAGTCAGTACGTTGTCACAACGTTGAGAAGTTTGGAGACCAGACAAACACAGGACGGTGCTGTAACGCTAACCTTCTGAAGCTCGTCTCGTGTTTGTATGTGACTGCGGAGTCATTTGTAACTGTGACGTAGAACAGAATAAAGGTTTTACTTTCTGAACGCTGTGCCGAGTTTCACATTTGACCCCATGCTGTCAGTGAGCCCACCAGTGGGAGTGAGTGGCTACTCTAGTGTCACACGGTGATATCGTGCAAACTTTAAATCTCGTTGTAACAGGGACGAGAATTACTACTGTGTGATTTATCGTAAATCAAATGGACACCATCACGAGATACATACAAGTGTCACTGGCGTTACTGAATGAAACACAAACTGCATTTTCACATCATTCACCACAATGTGCTTAAGGACACGGTCCTGCAACCAGACGGCTGCTGTGGCCTGTAGCAGAGACGGTTCGGCTGTCAAGGTCATGTGTAGACTTCGTGCTGTAGAGGTCGTGTAGACTTCGTGCTGTAGAGGTTATGTGTAGACTTCGTGCTGTAGAGGTCGTGTAGACTTCGTGCTGTAGAGGTCATGTGTAGACTTCGTGCTGTCGAGGTCATGTGTAGACTTCGTGCTGTAGAGGTCATGTGTAGACTTCGTGCTGTCGAGGTCATGTGTAGACTTCGTGCTGTAGAGGTTATGTGTAGACTTCGTGCTGTAGAGGTCGTGTAGACTTCGTGCTGTAGAGGTTATGTGTAGACTTCGTGCTGTAGAGGTCATGTGTAGACTTCGTGCTGTAGAGGTCGTGTAGACTTCGTGCTGTAGAGGTTATGTGTAGACTTCGTGCTGTAGAGGTCGTGTAGACTTCGTGCTGTAGAGGTCATGTGTAGACTTCGTGCTGTCGAGGTCATGTGTAGACTTCGTGCTGTAGAGGTTATGTGTAGACTTCGTGCTGTAGAGGTCGTGTAGACTTCGTGCTGTAGAGGTCATGTGTAGACTTCGTGCTGTAGAGGTCATGTGTAGACTTCGTGCTGTAGAGGTCGTGTAGACTTCGTGCTGTAGAGGTTATGTGTAGACTTCGTGCTGTCGAGGTCATGTGTAGACTTCGTGCTGTAGAGGTTATGTGTAGACTTCGTGCTGTCGAGGTCATGTGTAGACTTCGTGCTGTCGAGGTCATGCGTAGACTTCGTGCTGTCGAGGTCATGTGTAGACTTCGTGCTGTAGAGGTTGTATGTCGAGTTTTTGTTTAGAGGCTGTGTGTGGAGGTTGTGTGTAGTTCTGGTTTTGGGATGAGGTTTTAACGGCCTGAACAGGGAGAGTGAACGTGCGTGGACTAAATTGGTCACCCTGCGTAACGTGACGCTCCACTCATCCAACACTGTCAGTTCTGTTCGCTCCACACAACAAGGTGAGACCCTCTTTAGAGCGAAGGGTTGATGACCGATGTGTATATTAAATGTCACAAACGACCGATCAGTTTATCTGTTTATCTCTGTATCTCAGATTCAGTCAAGGAAAGCGTGGCAATAACTGGTGTCCAAAAACAGAGTACCCTGGTCAGTATTAGAATTTGGTTCAGTCAGTCAAAATACTAACAGGAAAAAAGGTAGAACTGCTTATGAAGCAAGAAAATGGACGACTGTCGAATAAATAGATTTGTAAAATAACATCCAAAAAATGTTGTCAGTGTCAGGGACATGTGTATTCTACTGAAAGCGTTAAGAGAAATGTCAGCCACGGAATATGAATTACGCATGTATATAAACACAGGGAAACTGGGCTCATTTTGTAGGGAGGGAATTGTTTATTTTTATTCACATGTAATGAAAACTCTTTACATTTTTTTCTAGAAAATACATCTGGCAAGTTCAGAACTTATGAACCAGAGAACAAAGAAAAAATGAACTGGCTTCAAACTACAGCAGAGGCTTAGCAGCATAAACCGAAAAATAAAAGAGTTTTTTTTTGTTTTTTAAATGCCCCCAAGGATGCTTCCCTATATAGCAACAGTCAACAGCAAAACAGTCTTATTCAAGAGGATGATTTTAGACTAACTGGCTTGAGTACTTTCTTTGGAAGAATGCATCCTAGTCTGTGTTTGGTTCAGTATCTGTAATTCTTCTGATAAAACCGTTTCAATACTGTGTTTGTTCATGAATTTCTGTGCTGGTCAAAGTTCTGATCATGTTGGACCCTTGTACTGACGCTTCCGCTTGCTTTTCATTAAACCCAATCAGAGGTGCTGGTTTTAAACCAGAATAAAACTGTTCTGGGCGGTCGTCCCAAGCAGGAAATACTGGTGTCCTGTATGAAAGAACTCAAGATCCTTCATTAATATAAGTTCAGATAAACCAGATCTCACAGACGATCCGTCAGATAAGATTACAAACTAACATTAAAAATCCAGTACATTCCACGCTGACCAAGCACGACCAGTTGTCCTGTGAGGGAAAAATAAGCCGATATGAAATCTTGTTAGCATGTCCAAGTAAAGCAGGAAAGGAGCCACACGCAGGCAGATTAATGGACACACATGTGCGTTCCATCATTAGTGTTCTGGCTTCACTTACATACATGTAACACAAACTTGGCTACAGTCTTCAGTTACACACACATGCGTGCACATCAACATCAGAGATAGATCTGAACTCACAAACCATATGTTACAGGTGTGAATTTACTGCACACAGTCTGCAGCAATGCACTCTGGGAGGCTCTTTCACTCTTTACTGTATTCATTTATAGTGACATCATCATGCAGGTTTCTTCTATTGCAGCTGAATACCAATTAACGAGTTTCCACTGGGCAGAGGACCAAACCAACGCGGCCCTGGGACACAGGGCTGGAGCGGAGTGCAGATCTGCGAACAAGCAGTGCTTTAGCGGTGAGTCAGAGCACCTGGGGAGAGTGACAGGACTCAGACACGTGTCGAGTCAGCTGTTCAGAGGACGAGAGTGGGAGGAAAAGGAGAATGTTGAGATTATGGAGGGATGAAGGATCAGTTTTCTCAATCTGTTGAAGAACAAAGCCCAGTGGCCCAAAGAGTCCGGCAGTGAATTTGGTGACAGAACCAGACGGACTGTGAACTGGGCTTATGGCGAGGAGGCGGGTCGTACCGGCGAAAGAGAAGGAAAGCAGGCGCAGGGACACAAAGCCAAACAGAGTTGGCGAATTTCTCCGTTAGCACGTTCACCTGATACAGACAACGTCTGAGAGCCATTCGTCTGAGCGCTCATGCGTGTGCCTTTTCTCATACATGCTCTGCTCCTATTCTGTACACGTGTGACTGTGTTCACATACATGTAACACACCCTGTGTGGCTGCTTATAGCTACAGAGACATGTGTGTTAGTCTACACACACGTGTGTTACGCACACTCCACAGACTCACTTTCCAGACACTCGAGATCTGAGCGGGGAGAGAATCTGTCGTTTATACATGCAGGAGTCTTTCCCTTCTCCGACGATCACGACCCGACCCAACTGAACCGGACTGGACTGCACGGTCAGCAGGACGAAATACCGCCTTCCTGACCATCCGTCAACACAGCCTCATATCATATGTACAACTGAATGAATTATGAGTGAGTCACACTCATTTCCCAATAATAATAATAATAATAATAATAATAATAAAAAATTCATCTTTACCGTCTGTCAATTACACATTCAGTTAAGTGTTTAATGTGTTTAAAGTAGTGGCAGACAAACACATCAAACTAACAAATGACCAAAATCAAAACAAAACAAAACAAAAAACCCAGTACGCTGTCACAGTGACATAAGTGATAACAGACTCACAGTAACATGTTTCTTTAATTAATACACAGTTCCCGCTTTTTCAGATTCTTTAACATCCCTCCCCAGTCCCAGCCCTCTGCCTCCCTGCCCACGGACACTGAGTGTGTGTGTGTGTGTGTTCGTCCAGTGTCCTGACACACACCTTCCCTCTCACACAGGGAAGAACTGCACTGTGAGAGGCCCTCAGTGCTGACCGTGTAAGGGAGGCAACAGCTCCCCCTGCTGGCAATCAGTCTGTCTTCACAGCTCAAGACCTGCTGGCATCTGCACCGAAAAAAATACATAAACAAAGTAAAAACATGGTTGTCCCAATGATATTCTGATACCAACAGCAGGATGTATTTGGCAATGTTCAGCAAATGTCCACAAAACCACACAAAGGTCATTCTTAATCAAACAGTTATCATATGTACAACATTCTCAGCTGTTACTGTGAATACCTGCTGATGGCTCTGAAACATCAGGGTGAGATACTGCACACAGCAACATATTCAAAATATGATCTGAATGTTTTGTTAAAAAAAGGCCTGAATGCTTTGCTGTCACTGCTGAAGGATTTTTAGCGACAGGGAGTCCCTAGTGAAACATCACAGACACGTATCTGCCTTTACCTTGAATCTTGTGTACGATGTCAACCCGTTCAGTTCTGAGGAAGTCCAGCTCTGTGCTAATCTGATGTTTTGGGGAATGAGATTAACCATTAGCTTTAACTTTCAAGAGGTAAAATTTAAAGAGAAGACGGTATGAGTGGACAGAGAATATTCCAGAATAATCACAAGGCAATAAAGAAAACTAAATACAGAAACTTGGATCATGGAATATATATATTTTTAGAGAGCCCTTACACGAATGGTATGCTGCCAATCCAAAACAAAAATCATGAGTTTTTATTTTTAAAAAGTTCATTTTTTTAAACAGGAGACAGCAGGTGTTGAATGTGCGTACCTGTTCTTTCACCAGCAGGAGGCGCTGTAATTCCAGGTAAGCAGCCTGCAGGGTCGCATGACCCTGGACCAGTTTACTGTTCACATCCTCCAGAGATCTGCTAAGCTCCTCCTCCTTAAGAGACACAGCCAACAGCTCACTGACATGGGCTGGAAGTTACCATGGAGACAGACAGTGTTACCATGGAGAGACACAGGTCAGTCACTGCAGGGCTAAGGTTCCTCAGGACCCTTCACTGAGCTCCTCTCTCATATCATGGCTCACAGTCAAATACACAGCTGAACAGCTGGACCCCAGAGGAAAATTTCCTCTGTATTGAAGCTTTGGGTCATTTTTGTGCTAACTTCTGTAAATATATAAACTGTGTTCCCCGAGAGATGGGATAACTTTACAGTGAGACCGGCATCCTTTATTTAACACATCACTCCAGGGCTACATTTAGATCACGTTCTACAGGCTGAGAGATGCCCTGATCTCTTCCTCCAGCAGCGACAGGCCAAGGAACAGCCCACAGGACCTGATAAAACGACCCTAAGCGTGATGGGAATGTTAATCGTTTCATTAACTCAGGAGGCTCACCTGTGTTCAGTAGACTCTGCGTCCCTGTGGCCAAACTACTTTCACTCACAGAGCTGAATCTCAGGGAGCGTCAGGGTAGCGCTTAAACAGTACACGTGCTCTCATGTACTCTCCCCATCAACTTATTAGAATTACTCACTTCCCACTCTACAAACCAGTCAAAATTACTCAGCCCCCACTCTGCAAACACATCAGAGTAATTCACCCCCACTGTACAAACTGATCAGAGTTATTCACCCCCTCTACACACCGATCGGAATCATTCACCCAACTCTAAAAAACTGATTCACTGACATTCACTCACCTCTACTGGGTATGACAATCTGTTCAGTGTCCTTTGGTTCTGGGTCCAGGGCAGTGTTAGACACCCTGTCCTTGATGACGTAAACAAAAAAGATTAGCATAGTTTAACTTTTATTGCAAGTGCCAGTAAATTTCCATTAAATGAACATCCTCTACCATTTGGAGATGATGATACATCGTAACTGATCACGTACCGATTTGCCCCTCACCTCCCTCATCTTCCCTCTTCCGCTGGAGACGCTCTGACTGGCTTCAGAGACGCCGACTTCCTCCGTGGTGCCGGACGTCTCCTTCCCGTCGTTGTACCTGTCTTCCCGTTCGGTCTTCACCCTGATCAGACCCGAGGACTCTTCCGACTCTCCTGCTGGCACTTCTGGTCGTGTATCCTGTGGCGGGGGGGCCACGGAAGCTGGCGTTTCGAGGTTTGGGCCTTGACAGCTGGGGATGATGGAGTCCCAGTGAAAACCTTCCTCCAATGGAACAGCCTCGTCTTCCTCCACGACAGCGTCCTCACGGTGACGCGCTGGTGAGCTTACCATCTCAATCCCAAACCTCAAACAGACACCACAACACTTTTACAATGAGACGACTGGGTCAGTGTGTCAGTTTGTTAAGACTTAGTGTCGGCCTGAATGGAAAAGCATGAGGAGAAACGCATGGAGATGACCCCACACCAGTGCAAACTCTGTAAGAACTGTTATCGGGGTTAAACTGGGATTTGTTAAGGGGGGGGGCGGTCTCTGTGGTTTCAGGGTTGCCATGGGTGCACGTGTGTGCACATAGACTACAAAATCTGGTATCATTTGACAAACTGTTAATAAAATATAACAAGGTGAGACAACCCTCTGCTCTGAACACTAAAGCACTAATGAAAGTCCTTCTAGATTCTGTTGGCAGTGCACAAAACTACAGCTGATGACAATAACATCTTTCTATATAATCTTTCTGTAAGTGCACTCTCCTGTGTATCTGTATCAAATATAGGAATGGTGCTGTTACTGCTAAAGGAGAGAATAATAATACAAAGTAATATGAATACAACAGTCTTTTAATAATTACATTAAACTGGAACTAATTTACATCTTAAAATGTTACAATGCACACAGGCTGCCAACACCTTTCCAAATTTCCAAACCTTATACATGACAAGCACCATTCCCTCGCAATCATGCTAACCATAACCCACTTCTCTCTCCTCCCCAATCTCCTCTGTTCCTCAAGCTCCTCTCTGCTCCTCTCTCATCACCTGCCCTGTTCTGCTCAACTCTGCATTTAAATGAGGAGAACTGACAAAGAGGAAGAACCTTAATATGAAGTGAAAGCTCTGGTGACATGATGATGACAAATCTGACAACAGACTGAAAATGTACCAAGGGACAATACACGTGAACCAGCTTGGCTGTTCAGTGTGGTCCTTTTACATCAAGAAATGAAATCAGGATTGGATCACCTAGTGAATATATCGCTACCAAACCATACAAATGGCTTGGGCACATGCGCCTAGTCTGACGTACCTTTTAAAGAGGTCTAAGCTTCCTCCTGTTTGCCTCACTCATTTCTACACGTAACTTTAACCTCTGAAACTTTGAAATTGCAAGGAAATGAATTTATGCAACATACACACATTATCTAAGTGAAAACAGGAGTGTAAAAATGCTTAATAAACTAAAATTAAACGAAGTCTTGTTCCTATGAGAGGCAAGACAAACACCACAGGCTAGTTCCTTTTCATTAATAATGTGATAGCTAGGAAATGGTCAAACTAGCCTGCATGACCTAGCCATGGTGTAATCTGAGTTCCTCTGATATTCTGCTCAAACCACGATTGTCCTGGCACTGCAGAAAGATTTCAATACATGCTAATTTGCTTGACAGTTGAACCCGAACTAGAGCTTGACAACTAGCTTAATGTAACAGGTGGCTAGCTACCAAAGACTGGAGGCAACCTTACGATACGTTATCTTACGTTAAACGTTAAACTATCATTTAGTCAAACTGAAACATTGTTTAAGCAGAATATCAGAGCAGTTTACACTCTGTTCTTATAACTGTGTCAGTTTCTGACCAGTTTTTCTCCCACCAGTCTGCCATCTGTGCCGTCTGACCGACTGACCAGTGACTGAGGTCGTTGATTGGCTGGGCAGGTTTTTAGGGAAACCCACTTACAGATGAAGACATTTATGTTCTCTACAGCTATGAAGAAAATGTGTTTTACTCCTTGTTTGAATTGTTAAGAATGAGAAAAGTGTAAAAATACAGACATTGTTGAAGATCCGCGAGGCTGAGCGAGCCCTGATGACGTAGAAGAGCGTAGGCCTATGTGCCGGGGCTGAGCCCCTGACAGCCCTGGCCCAAATGAACCCCTGTCTGTTATCAATCTCTAAACAACCTGCGATAATCAAAAGTCTCACAAGAGCATGGAGACTTTCAAGCTAAACTAGATATTCACTAAACTACTGTTTTCAAAAGAACTTAACAGAATGCATGGTTGTGGAATAAACCTTGACCACAAATGGAGTTAGCTGGATTTTTCTGAAAAACACAACTGAAACTCTTTTTCAGTTGGTTGTGAATTACGGTGCGCAAAATACTGCTTAATGTGCTGTTATCATCTGGTATTGCTGACAATGGCTAACAATAGCTAACCTGGCTAAAAACGATTTTCTGACTGACTGTTTGGGAATGCAGTCAACTCAGGCGTGACGTCATTCCCAGCTCCGAGTCCGATTTCTGAGGCAAATGGAATGCAGGCTTAGTCCTACTGTGAATGAAGCCCTGACCTGCTGACCTTAACACTTGACCTGCTGACCTACCTGGGCATGCCCTTTTCTTTCTGCAGTTTCCTCTTCTGTGCCTCCTGATACAGGTCTCTGCAGTTCAGTTTGCGCTGTGAGCCTGTGGAGCTGATCAGTTCCCTGATGGTGGGCTTCAGCACCCTGGCCTCCCTCACATCCTTCACCTTATTGGGTGGATGGACTCTTCTAGCAGCGTTCAGATTGGGCCCCAGGGCTCCTGTCTTCTTCACGGATTGGTTCAACAGGGCAGGTAAATCACGCCTATTTTGCAGAAGTTCCAACGGTCCGGCATCTGTGAGGGTAACGGACTTTGTCTGGTCAGAGTTATTCAACCCCCTCTACACACTGATCAGTGCGTCTGTGAAACCACACATCAAAGCATAAATGCTGGATCAACAAAATGACACTCACTCACCTCTACTGGGTATGACAATCTGTTCAGTGTCCTTTGGTTCTGGGTCCAGGGCAGTGTTAGACACCCTGTCCTTGATGACGTAAACAAAAAAGATTAGCATAGTTTAACTTTTATTGCAAGTGCCAGTAAATTTCCATTAAATGAACATCCTCTACCATTTGGAGATGATGATACATCGTAACTGATCACGTACCGATTTGCCCCTCACCTCCCTCATCTTCCCTCTTCCGCTGGAGACGCTCTGACTGGCTTCAGAGACGCCGACTTCCTCCGTGGTGCCGGACGTCTCCTTCCCGTCGTTGTACCTGTCTTCCCGTTCGGTCTTCACCCTGATCAGACCCGAGGACTCTTCCGACGCTCCTGCTGGCACTTCTGGTCGTGTATCCTGTGGCGGGGGGGCCACGGAAGCTGGCGTTTCGAGGTTTGGGCCTTGACAGCTGGGGATGATGGAGTCCCAGTGAAAACCTTCCTCCAATGGAACAGCATCGTCTTCCTCCACGACAGCGTCCTCACGGTGACGCGCTGGTGAGCTTACCATCTCAATCCCAAATCTCAAACAGACACCACAACACTTTTACAATGAGACGACTGGGTCAGTGTGTCAGTTTGTTAAGACTTAATGTCGGCATGAATGGAAAAGCATGAGGAGAAATGCATGGAGATGACTCCACACCAGTGAAAATTCTGTAATAACTGTTTATCAATCTCTAAATGATCTGGGATAATCAAACGTCTCACAAGAGCATGGAGACTTTCAAGCTAAACTAGATACTCGCTATATTACTGTTTTCAAAAGAACTTAACAGAATGCACGGTTGTGGAATAAACTTTGATTTTAAATGGAATTGGCTGGATTTTTCTGAAAACCATAACTGAAACTGAAACCATAACTGACCTGCTGACCTTAACCTTTGACCTGCCGACCTACCTGGGCATGCCCTTTTCTCTCTGCAGTCTCCTCGTCCGTGCCTCCTGATACAGGTCTCTGCAGTTCAGTTTGCGCTGTGAGCCTGTGGAGCTGATCAGTTCCCTGATGGTGGGCTTCAGCACCCTGGCCTCCCTCACATCCTTCACCTTATTGGGTGGATGGACTCTTCTAGCAGCGTTCAGATTGGGCCCCAGGGCTCCTGTCTTCTTCACGGATTGGTTCAACAGGGCAGGTAAATCACGCCTATTTTGCAGAAGTTCCAATGGTCCAACATCCGTAAGGGTAACGGACTTTCTCTGCCCCCTGCAGTCTAATTGGGTCGATCTGTCTTTTTCAGTTCCATTCTCTCGTTGTTTAACCTGGTGGTTTTGTGAAGAGGGGATGGCACTGCTGGAATGTATTGTCTCAGGGCAGCGCGGTAAAGTGGTGTGACGCTCTGACGCTTCCTGTGTTTTCCCCCCAGAAAATCTGTGTTTGGTGTTTCCTGAATAGTTGCTTTTGCATGGTTTCAGTCGCTCTTCACGTGGTTGCTCAGGGATAGATTCCTCAGACAGGTGGTCTGCTCTACCTCTCACAACACTTTGGTCAGACTTACCAGAGGACCCAACAGAAGCCTGACGAGTGATTCGAGAAGACTTTGGTGCATCGGTGGATGCTGAGAGACTCTCTCTTGCAGGCAGAACTCTTTCTGTGGAGCCCTCAGAGTTCAAACCCTTACGTTTGGCCAAATTCTGCTTCAGATCGGTCTGTCTAACGGAGAACCGATGGGGCCCTTGATTCTGTGTGGACGTTGAACTGTTCAACTCTCCCTTGCTCCTCTGGCTCCTTTTTTTGGGTAGTTCAAACTGGTGACTGTTCAGAGGGTTGTGGCTGCTGTATTTCTGCTGAACTCCCTTTTTACCCTCCTCCCATGAGGAGTAAAACAGGCTCCTTGATGTGGGGAGCTGGTCACTGGTGAAATCGATCTCAGGTGATGATGTGGTGTGCCACTGGCTGTGGACGGTGGGCTCAGACGTTTGTAGGCGTCTCATGCCTGGGTCTGGGAATGTCCCTTTGTGAAGGGTTGATATTCGAGACACTCTGGGACTGTGAACAGGTTCTGGCTGAAGGTGCGAGATGCTGGACTGTGTGGAATGGCTTTTCTCATTCCGTGGATCCTGAACCAGGCTCTGAGAGGTAAAGTTCTGCCAGACTTCATGGCTTCGCTTAACGTAGGCCGTCTCTGCAATGGCAGCTTGACCGCGGTGACGAGACCCCTGGGAAAAATCGTACGGACTTCCATTCCACTCGTTCTGTTTCAGCTGCTGCTGACCCAGCTGTCGCGATTTAGCTTTCCTCTGCACATTCTTCCATTTTATCTTTTCCCCTCTTCTCCTCCATCTGAAAGGATAAACACGAACTGTTTTAGACACACAGAAAGTCCAAGCCTTTGAGACCGAAACCACAGGGTATAAAACGAGTATGTGGAGACACAGAGAATCACTCCTCAGCCAAAACCGAAAACAGATATTTCACCAACTGTGATTGTGCATGTTTGTACCCTGATACCACTTCGGGTGTGCAATGTCCCAACAGCCAAAGCGTATAGAACCATTTAAAAGCCAATGCATGAGAGTCCCTCACACTCCCACACACACAATATAAAAGACATCAGCATAAGCCTCTGACACTGGACCGTAAGGGAAAGGTCCACACTCAGCTCAGACTGTGAAGAGCATATGACGGATGGAATTACCTGTCCTTCAGGACCTCAATGGCCTTCTGGTGGCAGAAGCTACCCCTGTGTTCATCCGCAACCTACGAAATCAGAGAGGGACAGACGGGACAAAGAAACGCTAGAATCTTGGCTCTGCAAAATATATAAAAGAACATAAAAAACACTTACATCTAATGACAGCATAAAAATAAATGCAATGAACAGGTACAAATCCGACCTGAACGAAACCCACTGCTATATCTACCAGGAAATACACTGTCCCACTGGGAAAAAAAAAAGTTTTTATGGGTTTTTTTTGCCCCCTATCTGATGAACTGTAAGATCTGGAGCTGGAAAGAAGTGTCTTTAATGGTTCAAAAAGCTTTAATACCATATACATTATTGCAGCATGTCTGCGTTAGGGGGCTTCGTACTTAAGTGATTTGCTCTGCACTGTATATTTCAGTTGTAGGGCGTGGACCTACATGGATATGAAACGGTGTAAATCTTGTGTTGGAATTCCAAATTCCAATACTCAAACACCTTATTTACGGCGTTATATCACTGCCAAGTTGCAAGCGTAATTTTGGTGAATTTTCCACGTTGCAGTGTCGCGTGCCCAGCAAACTAGAGAAATACAGGGAACAAAAACTAACTGCCATAACAGAACCGTAACGAGAACGCTCCCATGTCCATTTCTGTAGTACACTCAGAACTACACAGAGCTGTGAACTGTTCTGAATGGGCGTGTTCTGTTCACTGTCCAGCAGACACTGGGTGTCTGTAACAAGACATAAAGAGGAAAGAATACATACCTCTCTTTTAAACTTCTCGTAAAAAACTCTACGTGTGTCGAGGTTTCTCTTTCTGGGCATATTTGTCTTGCTGTCTTTACAAAGGCGATCACGTTTTGACTCAAATGAACGAACGCTTGCATGAACATTGAAATTCAGAGCCCTCCTTCCTAGAAAAGCAAAAGCAAACGCATGCGTTAAGGTCAACACTAGCAAGACGACAATCACGTTTTAAATTAATCCAAGACGTCACAGATGAGGTTCAACAAGATATTATGGAAGCATGCTATGACCAAACAGCAAACAAATTCTGACATGTCCTCGTCCCAGTGAGTGTATTAACGCATCGTAACAGCTTCTGCTGCGGCTTACAAACTAAGCATGGTGTCGGTTTCAGACTGGCCGTTTGAGACTGCCTGAGAGAGAATTTGTTAGTTCCATCAAACTTTCATACCGCACATGTGTAACCAGAGGTGGCCATCTTGAGTGTAGTCCAAAACAATACGCCACTGCTACTTGCTTCAATCTGTGCTTACGTAGGGCAGGTCTGAGGTCCTCAGATTTCTGCGCATAGACGTTAAACATTTAGATATTTGGTAGTCATTTTACTACATCCAAAAGGACAGATCTGAGATAAAGAAGAGAGCTCCTGTAGAAAGTATCAGCATAGGTAATTAAGGAGAAAGAACTCACTGAATCACTGAAACGACTATTCATGTAATAGAAACAGTGAGCGCGACGTTTGCAGTCCCTCTCTCCCCTGAACTTTCAATGGATTGAAGTTGCCTGAGATGTAGCCTAGATGACAGAAGACGTTTGCGCATTTGTCTGTGCATGTTTGATGATCTCGTAAACAAAACTAAGCCACGCTCAAACTGTCCTCCCAAACACACACCCCAGCTGCCACCACATCTGTTATACGGCTTTAATTGTCAAACGGTTTTATTTGTAAACTGTTTGAGTTAATTGTTAAGTGCATTGTTAACAGAATGCAAGTCGTTACCAACTGCCATTACTGAATACTGGAAACAGAATGACCTAAATAAACAACAACAACAAAAGATATCTGACCTCAAATAATTATCACTGAAAAGCAATGGTTAGTGCTGCTCCCTCTATGTGTTTAGCTCTATGGTGATCTCTGAGGAAGGCTAACAGGAAGTAACGGAAGTCCACGCACAAGAAGGAATCAACAGCAGCTACATTTGTCTGGGCTACTGTTGAACGTTAAAGTTTCCGTTCCGATAGTAGTCAGAGCTACCATTAGTTTACATTTTTTCTCCGTCACTGTTACAACCACAAGACAAATGTGCATAGGCTGCGTGCAGAAAGAGTATCCAGACAGGGTGAGTAGTAGGCCTACCTCTGTAACGTTGGTTACTTCACTATGTCACTGGCCTTTCCGAGAGACGGTGCTGAGATGTTAACTATCCGCAGTCCCAGCAGTGAAACGCCGTGACACAACGTGTTGATTCGTTTTCAGAGTGACTCTTGGATCTCACAGTCCTTGACAATCTTCTAAAAGATTAGTATCACTTAAATGTCAGCTACTGTGTTTGTCGGGTAGGGGTGCAATTTTATCATGGGGGCGTGATTTGGACAGATTTGGGCGGTTATTTTCGTCCATAGACCGAAAATAACAATAGTATTTAACATTCTAATAATTGATCTCACCCTTTTAAAACCACTCTTCTTCATGAAGCGATTATGTTGCCATACGCTCTTCAGGCTGTATGAACCAGAGCTATTCACTGTCGACATCCCATTGATCCATCGGGCATCTCGCTTAGAGTAGACTCAGGCCCGGACTCTGTACGGTCTGACGGACCAGATGTACATTTCTACATAGGTTTTCTCTCTCTTTTTTTTTTCTTCAAAAACAAACAGTTAGTTCAGATACACGAGTGAAATAAAACGAAACATAATGCTAAAATTCTAAAAGCCAAATGCGTAATTCTTAACAACATTTTACTGAATTCCGTATCAAATCAATCAGTCTAAATTTATGCGTCTGAAATGGATTGAGGGAACACTTCTAAGTGATGCTTGTCAGATGTGTGGACGGTTTTCATGGTATTAAAAGCATTAAGGAGAAAGACACCGCAGATCTGTTCTTTTTAACAGAATTTAACAGTCAGGTTTCATTTAAAAAGAAGAGTTCAACCAAGTTACTATAGTAACCCTCACTCATGTAACTGGCTCAAGGCAGCATTGTGCCTCCCTGGTCTATCATTGTGTCCAGGGCATTTTGAATCGGCAATGAAGAATCTATCCATCTTGGACATGTTTTGTATTTCTTGTTTAGTTAAGACTTTATTAATCCCCAGGTGGGGAAATTTGCTAAATTTTCATGTCAGAAGTGGGATTCGAACCCACGCCTCCAGTCGGAGACCAGAACACCCATTCAGTGGAAGGTAGTAAGCCTTGAGTCTGGCACCTTAGACCACTCGGCCATCCTGACAGAGTCTAGTTCTTGTTTTGTTCGTATTTCATAATAATACGTCAAATCTAAGAGTTTTTAAGGGTGCAGATGAATCTTACAAAGCACAAGTCTATACTGTCAGTCCGAGAGAAAGGAGACTCAAAGTTCCCCATTTTAAGAGTTTAATATTACCATAGGTAAAAGAATGACACTCCTCATGTCCTGGTCTTTAAATCTTCCCAGGGAAACACTTGTCTGGAAAATGGTTCCTACCTGATGAATTTCGTGGGGTGTGCGAACTGCCACCAGCGGGACTTTGTGTTGGTCAGTAATAAAACCTCTGTGGACGAGGACGGAGAGGAGATCGTCACGTACCTGCGTGAGTCCTCGCACTGTCTGATCAATCGAATCACTCCTCTCTCTAAAACAGCTTCTGTTTGCCTGAGTCCTGTCATCTTCCTCCTCCAGATACCTGTAAGAACTGTGACCACATCATAGCCCGACACGAGTACACCTTCTCTGTGGTGGACGACTACCAGGTGAGCGGTCAGTACTGAGCTGCGGTCAACAGGTGGCTGCAGTTCATATAAAGAAATGACTGTATGCTAAGGAATATCAGACCGTCAGAAAACTTCGCTGGATTTGGTTTTATTTTACTGCGGTCTCGTTTTCTAAGTGATATTTCGGACATTTTTCCCTGAGATACATGAAGGACAGAAGTCCTCGAAGACAGATTTGGTGTCTTAAACTGTTAATGAATAACTCACTTGTTCCACCTCATAGCACAGCATGAAGTACTTTAGAAACAACTCATGTTGCCTAATTAAACTCGGGTTTGTGTGTCATGTTTGTCGAGGGTCCTGTGCCCCATATCCTGAGTCTTTATCTTGATCAGAGCGGCGTGTACGCGGAAGCTAAGACAGGAGTGTTTGTGCAGGAATACCCAATGTTGTGATGTTTTCTCCACCTGTAGGAATACCCAATGTTGTGATGTTTTCTCCACCTGTAGGAATACCCAATGTTGTGATGTTTTCTCCACCTGTAGGAATACCCAATGTTGTGATGTTTTCTCCACCTGTAGGAATACACAATGTTGTGTATGCTTTGTGGCAAGGCTGAGGACTCCATCAGCGTTCTGCCGGACGACCCCAGACAGACAGCTCCGCTCTTCTAGAACGCAGCCAGAGGCACACGGACCATTCTAGAAAATGCAGGTTAAGCCTGTGTTAATGCTATGCTTGTTTAAACTATGCACATGACAGCTGTCAGCCCAGACTGAGCTCCTGATGGGAGTTGTAAAGGCCATTTGGGTATAACTCACTGCTTCAGATCCTTTCTCAGAATAATGTTCACGTCCAGCCCAGGAACAGGCTCTTTGTGTATCAGTTAAGATATTCCTAAAACCAAGAACTGCAGATTGTCTTTCCGACATAAGACTAGACTGAAAACAGCCCGATGCAGATAACTCAGGAACATGGTGTGAAGACACAATGCACAGAATGAAATACAGAAGCATGTTTCAAATCACAGGGTCCAAAGACCTGTTGTTTTAAAAACAGTATAAAATATCTGATAAAATGTCCCAGGACAAGGGGGGTGTTCCAGAAAGCGGGGTTTAGTGAAAACTCAGAGTTAGTTAACTCAGAGAAAGTAGTAAACCTCCTAATAGAAGAGCCATTTGGCTGTGTTTTGCTAGGGGAATGGAGTCAAAGGGCTCTTCTATTAGGTTTACTACTTTTTCTCTAACTCTGAGTTTTCACTAAACCCGCTTTCTGAAATAGCGGCTAGACCTGGAACACTTGCAGTTATGAATAAAGCGTCTTTATACAGAAGACTGACTCGTGCACTAGTGTCTGTTTTAATGACGTCTGACTGTGTGAATGGACTGTGTTACCCACGTGTCATGTTTTCAAACACAGCTCATCTGTATGGAAATGAAATACAAAATAAAATGCCCTAATACAATAACAATAACAAATAATAACAACAATAACAACAGCAACAATAGTAATAATAATAGTAATAATAACAATGATAATAATAATAGTAATGAATATGATGAGTGAATATGTGTTAGCAGTCTTTTAAACCAGTTTATTAAAAAAAGTTATATTCTTTGTACAATGTACAGACCGTTGATGTGCATAAATAACTGAAAAGCAGATGACAACAGTGTATGTACAGTAACAATTCAAACACTGAATTAATTGATTCCCTTTATGGGTTCATATATACGTTCCAACCTTTTCTAGTCGTGGTTGGTTGTCGAGAAGCAATGCAGTGAAATTGAAAATGCAACAAGAATTATACATATATCATTTCTGTACAAGTCATACAAGGACATTGGATCCTTTCCCCCCTACATAGCGTTTTTATTCCTAATGTAAACACAGCAGACATATATATCCGGAGGTTTCCCCCATGCACGACGTCACTGGTATATAACTGCACAGCACGTGAAAGCACTAGAGACGTGGGGCGTTTGCGTCCGAGTATGACAGGCCTGAGTGGCATGCAAAATGCGCAGGGTCTTAGAGCTACGATTAGACATCTAAATCAAGGATATAAAGGCCAAGAATATAAGTATGTGTTTTTTTTCTCAGTCTTGAAAAAAAATCATGATATTGCCTACTTCGTAATTACGTAAATAAATACATCGTTTCGAAAACGAGGCTCTGAACCTCGATATACCGCCGACAATCAGATTTTACATAAACATTTCTCCAGGTAGTATCGCACCATTTGACAACAGCGCCTTGCTTTTTCAGTTTTTAACCCAGAGCCTCGGGTTCCTCGTAATAATAGATAATAGATGTTATAAATGCTACTTTGCAGTACCTGTTTGATACTTCAGTCTTTCTGAGGTTGAGGTTAGCGTTAGCGTTCGCAGGCATTGAAGATTAAGGACTTGGTCATTGTAAGGTTACTAAGCCTTAAAACGTTTTTTTAAACAGTGATATCACTCACCAGCATGAGTGTCAAGTACTATCCAAACATCCAATAAATAAATACATTCTATAGTTAATTCATTTTACACTTAAAATACATATATACACATGCTTACGTGGACCACGCGTCTTCACAATATACAGGATGACCGTGACGTCATCTGAGTATTGGCCATTCAGCAACGGTGTATAAAGAAAAATACGATAAAACGTGCAAAAATAAAACAGTTCTTTAGAAAAATAAATTTGTGGTTAAAAACAATAATAAAATAAAAATAATAGTACGATGGAGGCAGAGCAAGACCATGGCCATATGAATAAAATGCAAAAAAAAAAAATCAATAATTTGCTCCGATATGTACCCAGTAAATATGTCAATTTCACTTTAGAGTTGTAACATTCCAGTCACTTCAAACACTCAGCCATGCATTTTTGGCCCAGATTCAAGGGTAAAATACGTAACCAGTCCAAAAGGACAAGGAGACAGAGGGGATAAGAGAAAAAGGAGACAGAGAAAGCGATTTTAAGGACCTATCAGTACGGGAGGAAGAATGGACCATGTTTGTCATAGGTGAGATAAAAAAAAAAAAAAGAGTTTAACACCATCTCTACACTACTGTCAAATTAACATCAACATGTCTGGCCACACGTTAGTGACGGGGAATTATCTCTGTATGGAGAGTAAATGTGTTCCCAGGAGTGCAGCCGTCTGCGACTCTGTTAGTGAGACTTGTGATTGTAGTGAGACAGACTGTAGTGAGAGAGCTGGAGACTGTGTATCTGGGGGAGCCCAGAAAACACACAGGTGTGTGTCTGTTGCCCTCACGTCAGATAAGAATGTAAGGGATGTACATTCCCGAATAAATATTTAGGCTTTAAGATTATGTTGGCAAAGAAATGCAACTATTCAATTATTCGTAATGTAATAATGAGAAATCTCGCTATAAGATAAACATTTGATAGCTGCGTGTGTGTGTGTGTGTACTATGAGCAGTTTAATGCTGTGGTTTCTAGGTGAAGTTTCACTTTCCATTATGTTGGGTTAGAGAAGTAGCTTACTCAGGAAAACAATATGTACAGGAGAAGAGTTCGAACCGTAACCATAATCAAAGATCCATTCAGATTCATCTCAACAATCTCACCTCTGATTGGTCAACGGAAAGCCCACTATCCAGTGAAAGCCCCGCCCCCACACGCTGTCATTTGTTTGACATGTGGACAGTTTTGGCCTCGGCGACGCCCGCTCTGGCTTTGGCAGAGTGCCCGGGGCTGCGCTGAAACCGTGACTCCGCCAACGCCGGCGGTGGCGAGCCAGAGAAGCTAGCGGATGATTGGCTGTGACCCACTTCGTAACGGGAGGGGGAGGAGCTCAGGGAGCGCTGAAGGGAAGAGGCGCAGCGATGGTAACGGGAGGCGGAGCCTACGGCCACGCCCCCTCGCTCCTGCATCAGCTGGGTGACGTTATCGAGCAGATCCGCGTCGCTCGTGCTGCTGGCTCGGATCCTGTAACGTCGGCGCCTGGAAGGGAAAGAGAAAAATAAAAGCGCGTTTATGTTTTTCAGCCACTGTCTCATTCTCTGTGTGTTCGACATGTGACGTCAAGATTTACACAGAATAATAAAAGATGTGAGAACATCCACAGGTGACATGCTACCATACCCTCCACAAATGATGAGCGACTACACTGGTCTGACTTTTTCTTTTTTCACAAGTTTGTTATTTAAATTCTGTATAAACCCCTGATCTGAGATGCTCAGGGTGACACAACCTTATTTCAGTTAAATCCTAACTCTGAAGGAGCAGAGGTGAGAGGAGAGAGGCAGAGGAACAGAACGGAAGACTTCCTCAGGAGAGGCCAGGGCTTTCATGGCAAGAGATAAAGCTGCCTGTCGGATCAGAGCCTGCTGATTTGCGGTAAAGATAAAAATACTTCAGAAATTGTTAAGAGTTCAGAGGAATAATTCCTATGAAAGAACTGCACTGGATATATGGTCTAATCACACTCTCTGAAGGGAACAGCCTTAAACCACGGTTCTCTGCCGTGTACTGTGACGCTTCTACGGAACCGGGGCCCTCTGCTCACCTGTTCTCGCCCGCGGGGCGCAGGGGGGGTTTTCCTGGAGGAGGACGTGGCACAAAGCGTCCGGACACCTGGTCTGGCACCAGCGTGGGGCTCACAGGTCTGGGGATCTTACTCCTCCCTGAGGAGGAGGAGAAGGAGAGAGGGTCGTCTCCCTGCACCTCCCCCCCGCGGGACCCCCGCTCGGAGGGGAATATGAACTTGTCCCGGAGCAGCGCGGAGGGGAAGTGTTGGCAGGACAGGGACAGCGACGGGGACAGGGGAACCGGGAGACTCCGTCGGGTGGGGGAGTCGGGATCTCGGACGGGAATTCGGCTGGTGCGGGGCGAAAGGTCCCGGTGCGGAGCCGGGGAGGGGGAGGGGGAAGAGGGCGGGGCAGCGTCGGCCGTGTCGGCCTGTTTGGGTTCGGTGGAGGGCCCGCCGTCGGGGTAACCAGAGTCGCTCTCCGTGTCCCTCTCCGGGGCCGGGGTCACGTGACAGGTCGAAGGCCCGAGGGGCAGGGCAGGGGTCTTGGGTTCGTCCATGCCCAGGGGAGGTGGCTGACCCTCACCCTCTGGTTTCTGCTGCTGTGCTGTTGACTGTGAACCAGCAACAGAACAAAATTAATATCGAATCCAGACAGACACATGAAGATACAGACTCAAAGAGACAAGGATTCAAACTGAGTTTTATAGTAAGACATTCTCTGTGTACTGGAGTGAGCTGGAAAAGCAGTGTGGTGATTGGCAGTGAGCTGGAAAAGTAGTGTGGTGATTGGCAGTGAGCTGGAAAAGTAGTGTGGTGATTGGCTGTGAGCTGGAAAAGGAAGCATTGATTGACTGGGAGCTGAAAAAGCAGGCTAGTGATTGGCTGTGAGCTGGAAAAGCAGGCTAGTGATTGGCTGTGCTCTGCTTTCATTCTCTGAAACTGTAATATTCGGAGTGGATCCTAATTCCAGTCAAAGGCATGAGGCTGTAAGTCCCTTGTTCTCTGGGAGAGAGGGTCTAGTTCTTCCCCGAGGGGAGAAGAGGAACCGTGCTGACCTGCTCTGGCTGTGTTCTGCTCAGTCGGGCCACGGGCGAGGCGTGAATGTGAGGCAGCCTCCTGAGTCCAGACAGCCCCGACAGCCCCGGTAACCCCGGCAACCCCGGTAACCCCGGCAACCGGGTGAAGGGCGGGCCTGTGTAGCAGGGGGCCGTCTGGAACTCGGAGGAGCCGGTGAGCGAGGTGGTGCGCTGAGGGAGGGGGTCAGACCAGGTCCGGGGGAGGGCGACGGGGCTGGCGGACCGCGGAGACACCCCCGATCGCTCCTCCTCGTCGGGTTTGGAGGCCACGGAGCCGCTGGCTCCCTCCAGCTCCACCAGGACCCACTCCTGGGAGTCGCCCTCCTGCGGGACGGGGCTGAGGTTAACCGCCACGTAGCCGCTGCTGGCCGCGCCCTCCTCGTCCTCCTGGGAGCCCGGTTCAGCCCGACACGCTGGCCTGTCGTGGACCAGGCCCGGACGCTGCTTCCCCAAACTGTCGCCAAGGAGACAGGAGAGGTGCTGGGTTATGGTTTGTGTAAAGTGTTTTTTAAAAAGGTTTATAGAGCACTATTCATAAACCCTCTTGATTTCTGCTTTTATGTCAAACTGTGGCTGAATGTAAGAGAATCAACATTGTAAATGGCTGTTTTACGTCACAGAGGCAGATTACTAAAGAACAGAAACGAAATATGTAACAGTAAGAGAATTTCCCTCTCTGTGTGGACTCAACGGACGTCTCTCACACACACTGGGACATTCACAGATCAGCAGAGACTGAGACTAAAACCAGTAAAACCAGGGCTGAACTGAAGGGAGCCAGTGACAGGGCAGTGGGTGTGGTTCTGGTCTATACTGACTAGGCCTCCAGGAAGCGTTCGATGGTGGGTTTTGGTTCTGGCGTGAGTCGCTTGTCCAGGCCCATGCTGTGACTGTGACGCATCCTCCGGAGCAGCGGGGCCACGCGGTCTATCAGAAGAGTCTCCGAACGCACGCGCCGCGGAGAACCCTGGATGGAACCGCTGTTCGGGCTCTGGTTACCCTGGTTACTGCGCTCTTCCTCGCTCGCCACCTGTCGCAGACGAAAAACAGACAAATACAGTTATTTATTAACGTTATACCACCGATAAGTGCATAAGAAAGACGGTAAAATAATCAGTGAAGTGTTTGAGTTCCTAAATGAATATGCCACTGAGGGAGATTTTAATGGTAGGAGTGAAACAGGGACAGGATGTGTTGACTGAATGGTGGTTTAGGTCAGTTAATCCAGATTATCAATACTGTGAACTCAATCCATACTGCAGAGACACAGACGGGGAAGCATTTAACTGGTTTCAAATATCCCTATAACTGGTTTTACTATGGCTGTAACTGGTTTGGCATGGCACTGGTTCTAACTGGTGTTTAGTGGTTCGGAGGTAAACACAAAAACAGAAAAGGAAAAATCCTGATTCTGTTAAACAAAAAACAACTGGAAAAACCAGTCTACCGATAATGTTCAGAAAAAAAACCCCATCATGTCTGAGCCCTGGCCGTCAGAAAGCTTTCAATCTGAGACTTGGAGTGAAAACATGTCGCCCATGCACCAGTGTGTGTGTTTCGTTACCTTTCGGATCAGAGGCTGGACGCGTGTGTGTGTGTGTCGTTACCTTTCGGATCAGAGGCTGGACGTGTGTGTGTGTGTGTGTGTCGTTACCTTTCGGATCAGAGGCTGGACGTGTGTGTGTGTGTGTGTGTCGTTACCTTTCGGATCAGAGGCTGGACGTGTGTGTGTGTGTGTGTGTGTCGTTACCTTTCGGATCAGAGGCTGGACGTGTGTGTGTGTGTGTGTGTGTCGTTACCTTTCGGATCAGAGGCTGGACGTGTGTGTGTGTGTGTGTGTGTCGTTACCTTTCGGATCAGAGGCTGGACGTGTGTGTGTGTGTGTGTGTCGTTACCTTTCGGATCAGAGGCTGGACGCGTGTGTGTGTGTGTGTGTCGTTACCTTTCGGATCAGAGGCTGGACGCGTGTGTGTGTGTGTGTGTGTCGTTACCTTTCGGATCAGAGGCTGGACGCGTGTGTGTGTGTGTCGTTACCTTTCGGATCAGAGGCTGGACGTGTGTGTGTGTGTGTGTGTCGTTACCTTTCGGATCAGAGGCTGGACGTGTGTGTGTGTGTGTGTGTCGTTACCTTTCGGATCAGAGGCTGGACGTGTGTGTGTGTGTGTGTGTCGTTACCTTTCGGATCAGAGGCTGGACGTGTGTGTGTGTGTGTGTGTCGTTACCTTTCGGATCAGAGGCTGGACGTGTGTGTGTGTGTGTGTGTCGTTACCTTTCGGATCAGAGGCTGGACGTGTGTGTGTGTGTGTGTGTCGTTACCTTTCGGATCAGAGGCTGGACGTGTGTGTGTGTGTGTGTGTCGTTACCTTTCGGATCAGAGGCTGGACGTGTGTGTGTGTGTGTCGTTACCTTTCGGATCAGAGGCTGGACGTGTGTGTGTGTGTGTCGTTACCTTCGGATCAGAGGCTGGACGCGCGTGTGTGTGTGTGTCGTTACCTTTCGGATCAGAGGCTGGACGCGTGTGTGTGTGTGTCGTTACCTTTCGGATCAGAGGCTGGACGTGTGTGTGTGTGTGTCGTTACCTTTCGGATCAGAGGCTGGACGTGTGTGTGTGTGTGTGTGTGTGTATGTCGTTACCTTTCGGATCAGAGGCTGGACGTGTGTGTGTGTGTGTCGTTACCTTTCGGATCAGAGGCTGGACGTGTGTGTGTGTGTGTGTGTCGTTACCTTTCGGATCAGAGGCTGGACGCGTGTGTGTGTGTCGTTACCTTTCGGATCAGAGGCTGGACGCGTGTGTGTGTGTCGTTACCTTTCGGATCAGAGGCTGGACGCGCGTGTGTGTGTGTGTCGTTACCTTTCGGATCAGAGGCTGGACGCGCGTGTGTGTGTGTGTCGTTACCTTTCGGATCAGAGGCTGGACGCGTGTGTGTGTGTGTCGTTACCTTTCGGATCAGAGGCTGGACACGTGTGTGTGTGTGTCGTTACCTTTCGGATCAGAGGCTGGACGCGTGTGTGTGTGTGTCGTTACCTTTCGGATCAGAGGCTGGACGTGTGTGTGTGTGTCATTACCTTTCGGATCAGAGGCTGGACGTGTGTGTGTGTGTGTCGTTACCTTTCGGATCAGAGGCTGGACGCATGTGTGTGTGTCGTTACCTTTCGGATCAGAGGCTGGACGCGTGTGTGTGTGTGTCGTTACCTTTCAGATCAGAGGCTGGACGTGTGTGTGTGTGTGTCGTTACCTTTCGGATCAGAGGCTGGACGTGTGTGTGTGTGTGTCGTTACCTTTCGGATCAGAGGCTGGACGTGTGTGTGTGTGTGTCGTTACCTTTCGGATCAGAGGTTGGACACGTGTGTGTGTGTGTCGTTACCTTTCGGATCAGAGGTTGGACGTGTGTGTGTGTGTGTCGTTACCTTTCAGATCAGAGGCTGGACGTGTGTGTGTGTGTGTCGTTACCTTTCGGATCAGAGGCTGGACGTGTGTGTGTGTGTGTCGTTACCTTTCGGATCAGAGGCTGGACGTGGTTCCGGTTACAGTCCCGGCTCCGCTCGGCCTCCTCCCAGACGTCCGCTCCCTGGGCGGGTTGCGCCGGGATGAGAGGACAGTTATCCGCCTCGCTCAGCCGC